>NW_011500103.1:118206-227687 GCF_000495115.2 Populus euphratica | reverse complement strand
CCTACACAAATGAAAATTGCACAATTAAAAAAAATTAATTAAAGATTGACAAAAATTAAAAGAATTGATTGCTAGAATTTCATGAAGAGAGCTTCAAAACAATACAGCTAGCACGCTACAATGGTGTTGAAGTCAAATCAACCCGACACCATGAATAATATTGTACATAAAAGTTCTTATCTAATAACTTTAGATAATAACTTTTAGAAAAAAAAGACGATTTCCTATGCTATATCAGAATTCAGTATCATGGTTCTATCATCGAGATTCTAATTGTAGGGCATGATTATCTCTCCATTAATTTCCTTTCTTCCAAACTATACAAAGTAGACTGACTTTTGTGGCTCTCCGTGATGCCATTTGAGAAGGAGCAAACAAGCTCTCTGAAATATCATTTTCTAAATAATGCAAAATTTCTGACCTTTCTTGGCCGTAACAACGGGATAGCTTCAACTTGGAGTCCCGGTAAGAATCCCACAGTCAGCAGGACACCAAAGCCTGAATTTTTTGATGCAGCATCAGCCCAAAAATCTTCTAACATAACCTGCATGCAAATTTGTTGATTACCAACCCAAGAATTCATAAAACCTTTCATCTTTCTTAAGAACAAGAGAAGAAAAAATGTTAAAAAGCGGTGACCTCTTGATGTTCATCAGTAGCAGCATCTCTTCCTATGATTCCATTTGCACAAGACACAATAATTGGAGTTTTTGAACCAAGTTTCGCTGCTAACTGCAACATATACCATACAGAGTAACATAGAATTAGATTAACAAATAAAAAGGAAGAAGTGGAAGTAGAAGAAGGTCAAAAAGAGTTAAAACTAAGAAGAATAAAAAAGAGACATCAAAATATTATTAACTTGTGTTATTTTGTAGCTCGAGTAAACATTAACCCCTCTTCCAAGGGCTTTAGGATCGAGTTTTTCCTTCGTAACAAGAAATAAAAAAGCAAAGTTTACTGATAAATCTTACAAAATTGAGGGTTTCACTCAAATCAACACCACTCCCAATAACATTTGCAATGGCAAACTGGGGTCTAATGGGCTCGGAGAGAACCTTATTCACAACCTCTTGTGATGCAACCTGTTTGATCATCATGAATTAAAACGCACTCAAAGTCAATTCAAGTTTGAGATTTACCATAAAATATAATGGCATTTGTAGGTTTTCATTCGAAGGCCCAACAAACCTTCTGGTCTGGGTTGAGAGAAAAGGCAGAAGCAAGCTTTGGTTTGGAGAGGATTTGATTGCAAGTTTGGTTCCATGATTTGCAAACACAAGCAGCTGATGCAAAGGATGAAGCTGGTGTTCTCTTCAGAATGTTTTGAACAAGGTCTTCGTTTAATGACGCAAAGCCTGTCAATGGCGTTCTTGCTTCTTTAGGTTTCTTCTCCATTAATTGATAGATATCAGTAATGGTGCAACTGATGCTTAACCTCAACGTGAGGGGTGCCAATATATGGAGAGCTCAACAGGAAGTCAATTGCTAACAGTGAAGTCTCCGGCCAATAATCAACTTGGAAGGGACTGGAGGGATCAACAAGCGCGTATGAGGGCACCCATCAGCATTCACATAATTTTTTTTAGGGTTGACTCTTCTTTCTTTCTTTTTTATGATGTGTAAAGGTGTGTTTGTTCTCACGAATAAAAGCATGAATTTCATGATCTTACTGCAGTGCATCACAAATCAGCTGCGAAGCTAAAATAACATCATTTTTTTTTTCTTTTCAAGCAAGCTTGAATATCCTTAAAATGATTTAACTATATATTTACTCTAATACACATTTATATATATTATAGATCTTGAGTATAATATAATGACATTACATGCGATAAATATTCATTTTTTAAAGTAGTTAAGTGTTATTATATACGCCTTAAAATATTGAAATTATAAAAAAAAAAATACATTAAAATATGTGAGAAATATTTCATATATCATAATATTAATTGATTGATATCGAAAGTTAATTCTCGTATGAATCAAAAACCTAAAATGGCTTCCAAAACAACTTTGAATTCTTATACATCGATCAAAGGGAGACTTGAACGATGGTCTCCAAGTGTATTAGTTGTTTGAAACGTGAACAGTTGGGCCTCAGATTCAATATTGGACATTATTGATCAGGGACCAACCAAAATAGACCGTTGACATCCTGTAAGACTAGAAAAGTCGTTCGCAATAATGGTGTAGACATATAATTCAGGAAAGAGAAAGGTCTGATTCTCTCAATACACATAAGGTCACAAATAGTTGTGGATGAGGATTTGGACTTCGAATTAATTGAGGAAAAATAAGGGAAGAGCATGAAAGATTTGACTGTTAGAATTGATTTGAGAAGCGATCCATCGTTTACAAGGTTGCAAGAAGGCAGTCAGAGGATCGTTTGTTTGAATTCTGTATCCAGTCTTGGCCTCTTTTGATTTTGCTTGTTTACAGCCGTAAGTATCAGATTGTCTGTCAATTTTTGCAACAGATGCTTTGGGTGCAGTTTAACCTTAACATTATTTTTTGAAAGCCAAGTTAACTCGAATTTAATTTCAAATAGACAATTCAGGCTCAAATATCATCATTCATCTACATTTATTAAATTTGGTGTGGTTTAATATTTTTATCCAAAACTCAGCTGATTAGGTTTTTAGTTTAGGCCTGATATTAAAAAAAATATTAACTTATAATTTACATGGTTATTTCACTTCCTAAAACTTAAGAGATTGTTATTTTGATTCACTCAGCTCAACTCATCCAACTAGTAATCCAGGCTTTGATATAGGTTAGTGTCGAGTTTAAGACATCACATTCATCCTTCTTTAAAGACCGACCCTCCCTAGTTTAAAGCAAATATCATCATCTATCAACAGTTATTAAACTCGGCTTGTGTCGTCATGTTGATCTAAGATCTGCTAACCTAGTCCCTGGTCTAGGTCGAGTGTTAAAACAAGTTAAGCCAAAATTAATTTAATTTGAACCAATTAACTTAATATGACTATTTATAGTCTGATCTGCTTAATTAAAATCCAGTTTAATTTTAAAAAATAAAATAAAATAACATAATATCATTAATTTATTAAAGTCAACTTGAATAAATTCACCTAACTCATGATTAAGGGTTTGACCAAGGTTATAAATTAAACTGGTTTTAATAAGTTTATATTCATACTTATTTGAAGATATTTTAAAATAATTTTTATTTAATTTTAATATAAAAAATATTAATTTAATATTTTTTTAAGTAAAATATACTTTTAAAATGTATTCAAGTATATTTCTAAATTAAAAAAAAAATCTTTAGTAAGGAATTAGTCTCCCTTGTTCAAAGCAAAATGAAGACGTACAAGTCATCAAGTTCTATCACACTGTCCCTAGCTTCAAAAATTAGTTAAGAGGTCATAATTTTGTTTTGGCAAATCTCAAAGAAACCCCTCGACTATTGGATTGTCATCTTTTAGCTGCAAGCAATTTTGATTTCGTCAATTGAAGCCTTCTATCAAAATTCTTTAATAAAAAAAAAACCAACAACAACCACAATTTTGATGGAATCTGCTATCAAATATGGATGGAAATACTTGGTTAAATTTTTAAAAAACTATAGGCGACACAATTGCTATCCACATGACTCTACCTGGTCCAGATTTGTAGTTTTGTGCAATTTGGCAGGAGCAACTTCCCTTTGCACCTAAGACAATAGTGGTGGGGCTCGATCCTGGTGGATATGAAAGAAAGTGTGACTACTGAGAGAGATTTTACCACTTTTCCAGATGGACTCATAAGATATTTTTGCATCAACTACTGGAAGCAAAGCTGAGGCAGATAGGATTTTTTTTTTTTTTTGGCTTGAATCAGTTTTGGTGGTCTCAACCTGAGCTCAAAGCATCACAAAAAACAGAACCCAAATCTTCACTTCTCGGACCAAAACCAAGATTTCTATCAGCAAGCATGGAAACCTCTTCAGTTCTGTCACTCTCTCAGCTCTCTTTTTTCTTACCGAAACCTTACAGGAACAAAGCTTATCCTTCTTGGCCATGCAAGATACCAAGAACCACTCAACCAACTCGCTTGTACTGCCAAAAGATGTATGTCCCTGGTGGGTGTCACACAGAGAAATATACATCTTTGTGTTTCTTTATCTTTTTTAAGTCTTAATTGTTAGATGTATTATGTAGGATTTGGAGAAGCATCACCAGAGAAAAAGGCAGCAAAAAACCTGCATGATTTCTTCACTTACATTGCTGTTAGAATTGTCACTGCACAGCTGGAGGTTCCTCCTTTCCTTGCTGCTGAAGTCTCATCTGTTTTGTTTATAAGCTTACGATTGTTTATTTGGATGATTTCATCTGTTAACAATTATTTCCCAGAGCAGAGCTATAGCCCCGAAGCATATGAAGAGTTGATGGAGTTTTTGAATAGGCATTCCTTGAATGATGGAGACAAATTTTGTGCTGAACTGATGAGGGAATCTTCTAGGCATAAGGGTTTGGGTAATGCTATCCACACATCTCTTACTGGTTCTTAATTTTCTATTTCTGTTCTTAATTCTTCCTCTCTGACATTATATCCTTTTTTCTCTCAAACGTGCCCAAATCCTATGATTCAAATTACAACATCATGTCCACATTACAGCTATGCGAATCTTAGAGGTCAGCACACTTTTTATTCTTGTTCAAAATTTCATTTTTTTAATCCAGAAATGCCAGCCACATCTGCATGTATTGATCAACAATAATCTGAATCTATGGCAAGCTGCTGTAGGTTCGATCTGCGTACTGTAAGAATGATTTTGAGTGGGACAACTTGAAGAGATTATCAGTGAAGGTCAGAATTCAGTCATTTTGTTTCTGATGCTTCTTGCCATTGATAAATGATGGTGGATAACTCTTCTTATTGTTTCGTGGTTCTTTGGCCTCTTTTTTACAGATAGTTGATGAATCAAACACAAGGATCATGAGAGATTATGTTGTCGAAACAAGCCCCACTAAAGAAAGTGAGAAGTGATCAATCTATATTCACCAGTTGTTGTATCTGTCTGAATCCATCCAGTGTTCTGGCCTGATTACACCATATACCCATGTTATGCAATAGAAATATCCTTCTGATATGAGCTATGATAGCCATTCGAATGGTTAAGGTTCCAAAGTACGATCGCAGGCGTTGGAGACCAAATTATTGTAACATATGAACACAAGAGTTAATTAATGAAGATTACGCTAGATATCTTTTTAATGTAATGCTTTCTAGTAGTCAATCCGTATACATTGTTGACATTTTATTGGTTTCTTTTTCCACATAAAAAGGAAATTGCAAAACAAATATACGAAGTTACAGAAACAAACACAGGAAGTGAAGCAACAAGAAAGACGTCTTCTGTCAACCTGGAACAGAGTGCGGCATCTTCTTGAACCTAATTTGATCAAAGCTCATCCAAGACCATGAATTGAGCAAGACATGAGCTTCCCTTCCTTTGTATTCTTAATAATCAACAAATGCAAGAACTAACTAAACTGGAAGCAAAATTATGTACTGGATGTTTGTCCTGCAAAGTTAATCTGCAGTCGCCTCATGTTCCTTCTGTGGCTACAGACAATAACCAAATCAGAGAGGGTAAACAAAATGAGGGTTTATTGTTTATTGAAAACACAGATGATTCCATGATTGACTAGCTCATACATCGAAAATGAAGAATCATGCTATATATGGAAAACATGTTACCATGGTATAGAGGCGAATGTCACTCGAAGCATGTATATGCCCAGTGCTGAAATATGATTAAGCATATTCTTCAATGTGCTCCACCCTGCAAGTCATTTTCAATATATCATGTCATTTGAGGTTGAAACTTAAGCGAAATAAGAAATTATCAACCACAAATCCATTAAAAAATGTCAAAAAATACCAATTCCTTTTGTAGCAAATTATCAAGACAAGGTACTGTTACTGGTTTGATTATGGGGCAGGTCTTCTAGGTAAAAGCTGTCAAATATTAGATCTAAGGAAGCACAGACACGAATACAAGCTATAGGTAAGACATGATACGGATACGTTGGTACATCAATTCTTGAGAATTTAGGATGTGATACATTGTGGATAGGGAATTATACCAGCAATGTTCATCAATTATTGTCCATCTATAGTAAGTACATTAGTTTAATATAAATTCAAACATGCAAAATATTATTTTTTTCAATATAAGAATGGATGAAACAGCACTAAAGAAGTAACAGGGAGGTCCCAGATATATTTATGGAAGCATTTTTTAAATATCCCAAGTATCCAAAAGGAATTACAATTTTATTAATTTTGAATGCGCTTTAGAAGAATTTCATACGTATCTAGAAATACTGGATCATTTATCGAAATGGAAACAGGCTCGATACGGAAATGTGAGGGATTTTGAAGCATCTGTGCTTCATAGGTTAGATCTAATCCATTCTGTGAGTATTATATGTGGAACCAGCCTTTCCTTTGTTCAATCATGCACAATATGAAAACAATGCTGGTTTTGTGAAGAGAGTCACCTGTACATGTAGTTTCACCATGATACATCCACCTTGACGAAGACCTTTCTCAGACCGGCCTGCCATCCAATTTAATCTTTCAACCATCTGTTCCACATTGCAATACATAACTTCAGTGTTCATAAATTTTTCAACCTGGAGATCATTTTGTTTCTAATCTTCCCAACTTTCAGATGACAAATCACATAAAATCACTGGGAGCATGTTCAAACTCTACATCTGCAGGTTTCAAAATCAACCCAGGATGAAAAAATAAACAAAAAGAAAATATAATACATTAAGTGAGACCACACCGGGTCTGCCAGTAGATGTGGTTGCTAAAAGTGATTCAATTCCTAATTTACAAAATTAAGTTCAGATGATATACCGCTCCATTTTGCAAGTGAAAATTTGCCACAGAATCTAGAGCTTTTCCTCCCTCCTTCTCTTGGAGAAGGTACCTGCAATAGCATTTCATAAAATGAAAAAATCAAGGCTTTATCCAACAACTGAGAAATATAAGGCCACCTCCAACACACCCGGTTATTAGACCTCTGTGTCACTTACTACACATGACCTGTCATTTCTATGAAACAAATAGAACAACTTTATGAGGAAGTGTTCTTTGTACGTAAGGAAAAGGAAGTTACAATTATATGCACCAAAGGCAGAGAAAGTTACAATTTCAATCAATACTGTATGTTGCTTCAACTGCCATGCCCAGAGAAAGTTACAATTTCAATCAATACTGCCATGCCTCGTGACAATTTGGTTCATTTGACAATTTCAATTAGAAATATAACCTTTTGCAGGGGATTCAAAGCCCCTGGCCAGCAGTTTCATTAGAGTTAAATGTTAAAGTTCTCTTGCCTGGCACACAACCGCATTAGAGGGGGCTTCAAGGCGCAGAGTAATTCAGCTGAACTGGTCCACTCATAGCTCGTTGATGTCAGCATGTTCAGCATCACTTCCATGCCATTTTTTCCAGCACAAGTCTCCCTACAGACTGAAGTGTGTTATCCATCTATAGCATTTTGATGCAAGTTCTTAATTAGTCGTAGTTTTAAGAAATATAAGAGAAGCAACTGTTGATACTATGATGAGACTATGATATCATGATGATTGGCCCAAGATGACCTTTGAGATGTCATGTACAAAAGCACTGCAGTTTTGAGGAAAACAGAGAGCAACAAGGATCATGTATCCATATTTTATCTGCTGGAGACTGGACCTGCCACCTTTCAATGTCGTTCAATGAGATTCTTACAGCTTCTTTCAACACAAAGGTAATCTTGGACCAATCATCATGATATCAAGCAAGTGTTTAGTAATGAGATACAGAAGAGATATAGAGTTTAAAATAACAAACTCATTTTTCAATCCATTTTTCTTTGATTTTTTATGGATTTTTTATGGTTTTTTTTCCCCTTATTCAGCAATATTTTTAAGCAAGTGTTTGGTAAGGAGGTATAACATGTTTTTGGCAAAGTTTTACATAATATTTTTAAGCAAGTGTTTGGTAAGGAGATATAACATGTTTTTGGTAAAGTTTTTCATTTAAAAATATATTAAAATAACATTATTTTTTTAATTTTTTATTTTATTTTTTTATATCAATATATAAAAATCACCGAAAAAACAATTAAAATACATTAATTTAATACCTAAATTACTTTTAAAAAAATATTTTGAAAAACAAGTCAACTAGAAAACAAACCACTTAATAAATTTGATTTATATTATATTAATCTTCAATTCTTTTGATTTAAAGTATGGTTTTCAAGAAACTATGAGTGCTGTGTAACCATTTACTAGTTTTACTCAAAGGTTGCAGCTGCAATAATTCTTTCTAATCCTTAATGTTTTTTATTTGTTCAATCTAGTTTCTACTATTTGAATACAAACATTAGCATTGAATGTTTTGTTTGTCATCTTGATCTGGTTATGTGACTGTATCTTCATTCCCGACCAATTGATCGATTACTTTGGATTTCTAATTTTTTTATAATGCTCATTTATTTATTTGAAATATGTCTTTCAATAATTAAGATGAAATTTGTGATTTACATATCTTTCAATAATTAAGATGAAATTTGTGATATACATAAAATCAAATCAAGCAATTCAATTCATATTTGTAATTGAGAAAGTTTAGTTTGAAAACAATAAATTCATTCAATTTTATTTTATTTATCCTATATTAAAATATTAAAATTTAATTACAAAAGACATAAATATAGTTTTAGTGATTTATAAAGTTCTTGAAAAAACAATAAAACAAAACTAGGAGTAATCCTATATTAACCAAAGCTAAAACAAGAGGGATTTCTACTCTAGCTTACAAGTAGAACAATGTTTTCATGATTCTACCTCTCATTCTAAAACTTATGACCTATGCTTGATTTGATAAATTTTCTATTGTGATTTTGTTTTTTAGCTTTATTTTTAGTTGTCATGATTCTGTTTTTTTATTAAATGCATTGATACAGGTCGTATCATTCTATTTTTATATTTTGATGACATAATTATTAATAGTAATGATATTGATGGTATTTTAGTGTTGAATACAAAGTTGGTTAGACGATTTGAAATGAAAGATTTAGGTTATCTTTAATATTTTCTAAGTATTGAGGTAGTGTACTCATTTAGAAGTTCTCTTTTTTCTCAATCGAAATATATTGCAGATATTCTTGAGCGGACTAGACTTACTGATAACAAGACTGTAAATACACCTATTAAGGCTAATGCAAGGTACTCTTCTTCTCATGGTTTACATCTAATAGATCCTATTTTATATCGTATTATTATTAGGAACTTAGTATATCTCATTGTTACTCATTTAGATATTGCATATATTGTTCATATTATTGGTTAGTTTGTTGCTTCTCCACTACTATTCACTGGACAACTATTCTTCGTACTTTGTGATATCTTCGAGGTATAATTTTTCAGAGTCATTTACTTTCATCCATCTCTTCTTTGGAGTTGCGTGCATACTTCAATACTGATCATGGTAATGATTTTATAAATCACAAGTTTGTTACCAGATTCTGTATCTTTTTAGGTGATTCTCTTATTTCGTAGAAGAGCGAGAAACAGTTTATTATTTCTTAATCATCCACCAAAGCAAAATATCATGCCATGACATCTACTACACAAAAGATTGTTTGGTTATGTTGGTTACTTGTTGATACTTTGCCTTTTGTTCCTTTTTTCTTGTAGATTGTTGATTTCTTTACCAAGGCACGTTCTATCTCTCACTTTTTTTTTCTAGTTGGCCAACTTTCAATGCTTGTAGTTGTCGTATCATAAAGTTTGAGGGGAGATGTTAAATAATATTTATATAAACTTATTTATTAAGGATAGAATAATATTTTCAGTTTAACCTTTTTTTTTTGTATTTAGGTTAAACTAAGTATTCATAATAAACAGATTATTGAGAATTCTAACTTTATTTTTATATTTAATCTTACTTATTTTAACACTATTATCATCTAGGGTTTGATTCTTTTAGAAAGATATAACAAAATAATTTATTATTAATGAATCAATTTAGTGGTATAAATGGCTATTTTAGGATCTAAAAGGAAGGGATCTAGTTTTAAAACGTGAAAGTTAGCCTAAAAACATCATTATTGGGGGAGGAGGGGATTGATGATAAAAATCTAGTGATAAAAAAGGGATGATGATAAAAAAAAAAAAAAGAGCCATGATGATAAAAATCTAATGATAAGAGTTGTTATCACCTTTAGCTTAAATGATAAATGATTATATTTTTTATAAAATTTAATGTATTATTTTTATCTTTAATACGATGATAAAAATCTTAAAAGCTTAGTATCAATCATGGGTGGATTCGCTACTAGCTAGTAAATTATTAGTTTGTTATTTTTTTAATTTATCTTTATTTTTATTATTACAATTAGGTAATATTTTTTAATAAATAATTTTTATACTTAATAAATAAATTTACCTTTTAAATTTGCAGGTAGAGTAAGACAATCAATAATCACACTAACGTGTTTGGTATTGTGATAACTTTTGTAGTTGTAGTTTGAAAAAAGTTGTTTTATAAAAATTAATTTTAATTGAGATTAGTTTGGTATTTATATATATTTAGTCAAAACTGTAGTTGAAATTAAGGTTAAATAAAAAGTAGTTTAATATGTGTTTGGTTAAACATACTTCTTAAATTGAGGTTATAAAATAACTAAAAAGATATATATTAATATTGATGGTTTTTAATTTAAATATTGTAAATTTAACTACTACTATTACATCATTAAATAAAAAATATTTTATATCAAATATTTTTAATTGTTCCACTAACTTATCTACAATTTCATCACATATGAAATTCATCATAAAAACTATAGTTTTTATAGTTTTTTTAATGTGCAATAAAATTAGGTAAAATATCATTAGAAACAAAATTAAAATTACGATCAAATTCTACAAATGTTAAGTCATCATGCGAACTCCTTTTAATTTATATAGTGTTATTGAATAATATTAGATACTAATTTTTGAGTAAAACATAATTAAAAAAATAAAAAAAAATCAGATCGGACATAATTCAATAAACAATGAAGTCACTATTTATATAAACAATAACTGAATTAATTTACTTTCCACTATTCCTATAAATAGTGCCAAGTGAATTAATCCACTCGACAGGGTTTAGATAATAATGATTGCTAAAGAAATATAAATTGAGTGGGCCTTGAGTTTTTTCTTTCTCTTAGCAACATACAGGAAAAAGTAAAAAATAATAATTTTTTGTTTTATTAAAACCGGTGCAAACTTAATTTTTAATGAAACTATCTTTAAAATTTATATTTAAAATATTTATCAAATAGTTAGAAATTGTGGTTGTAACACAACACAGTTCCAACCACAATCAATAATTTTTATACTTAATAAAATTAAAAAATTACATGTGGATTGTTTAAAATAAGTTGGCAGAGTATAGCACCCACACAACATATTTTTGCATATTTAACCAGCTACACATAATTAATTAAATTGTTGGCATGCATGAGTTTAAAGCAAAACTAGAAATAATAAGTTTTATACTCTATATTATTTCACAAAAAATGTTTGTAGACAGCTATTTTCAACCTCAAAAGTATGGTGCTCATGTGTTCTCCTACTTTTAATTCATATCTTATAATTCATGAAAATGACAAAAACTAGGTGGATCTTTGCCAGCTGTGGGATTCTTTGCCTCCATTCTTGCATTAAAAAAAGGTTGAATGAATATATACAATAAAGTTCTGTCACTTGAATTCAGCATATATAACATATATAGTTCAGCATCAACCGACTTTGCTAACAATTACTTTTTCTCTGCCTTCTATAAAAGTTATTAAATCTGTATAGTTCATGATGGGCGGATTAATTTGAATCAATCAAAACAACAAAATAATGTTATTTTAATTTTTTTAAATGATTAAAACAAAATCCTTTTTATTTTATTTTTAAAAAATAATTATCATAAGCTCACCCACCACAACAATTAAGTTGCTCCAAATAAATTTTAATTTGTTTTTTTTTAACCAAGTGTATACTAGGTTTAGATTGACCCGCTAAATTATGCCAGATTTACTAACAATATTGCCTAATATTATCTCAAGTCATTGTTGATTGAGGGTGTCTCAACACCCGACTAATTTGGAAGAAAACATTATGACTTGTCATTTACAATGGAAGATGGAATAAAATCTGCATAATATTATCTCCTGAATTGTTTGTATAGAGTTACTGTGGTTTTATAATTTGGATGGTCAATTTAATAAATTAACCTGGTTTAGTTAAAATCAATATAATATATTATTATTTTAATAATATTTTAAAAAAATATTGTCTTGAATTTTTATGAATCAAATAATATTTTTACCAATTATCTAGATTATCTTTAAATCCATCAAGATAATTAGGTGAATCAAGTCAACCTTTATGTAATTTAAAAAAAAAATATTAGAAAAATATCAACAATACCTTTGATGTTTCTTTTGTATGTTGAAAAAAATCGATTTGACTTGCATCATAGCATGAGTCAACAGTCTAGTAATTATAAAAAATACTGAAAAAAATCAATTTTTTATTGTGACTCTAAATATAAAAGATTATGAATTAGAACAATGTAAATACATTGTTACCCTTGCCAAAAAAAACTTAGACTTGAAATTAGGGATATAATTGTCTTTTCTAAATGAGATATTCATTATTACAAAATTGACTGGGAACAAAATGAACTGGAAATGTTTTTTTTTAACAATGTGATGACTATTTTTTTTTAAAAAGCACAAACAATTAAGATTTAGGTGAAGGACTCTTTTACCTTTTACAAAAAAAAATAGTTAATTTATAATAATACCCTTAAGAGAGGAAAAGAAAATTAACATGGGAGGAGGGGCTTTTTCAAAAAATAAGATGATAAAATTACCTTTGTATTTTGAAAAAAAAATTAGGACTACTTATGAGAATTTTTTTGTTTTTTTATATTTTTTTGTTGTAATTTCTCAAGTAGGGTTAAGGATAATTGAGTATTTTAACATGTATAAATTACTATTTAAATTTAAAAATAGTTGGCGTTTATGGCTCTTAAATTGTAGTAGGGCAGCATTCGATGCACCTTACCATGCTAATCACAGTAGCAAGGCACGTGTTCACAGCTGTCATACGAAGAAGCTATGACTGCAAGCCTCCCTCTCTCTTTCCTCTTTCTTTTCTCTCTCTTCTTTTAAAAAACCATGTTGGCCATTGTAAAGCACATACAAAAGTTTGGCTATTTGTTTTTAAGTTAAATTATATTATTATTATTTTAATTACAATATATTTGATCTTAAATCATTTATTAAGTTAATTTGTTTTTCAATTTCATTCATTGATGCTTGATTTTTATATTGAATTAATTTCCATTCCTTTAATTGCAATGTATGTAGTCTTTAATCATTTATTAAGTTAATTGTTTTTTTTAATTTCATCCCTTTTATACTTGATTTTTATATTATATTTGATTTTTATTCTTTTAATTTATATGTATTTAGTTTTGAATCATTTATTGAATTAATTTGCCTCTTGATTTCATTCCTTGACATTCTATTTTTATATCAAATATGATTCTCATTCTTTTGATTATTATTTTTATTTGTTCTTATCATTTTCTTAATTAAAATTATTTTTCAATTTCATCCCTTTTGATTTACTTTTATTTTTATTTTTGTGTCAATTATGATTCTCTTTCTTTTTAAATCTATATTTCTAAATCACTTTAAAAAAAATAAGTTTCTACCTAATTATTTTGATTGATTGAGAATATTACATGTTATTTTTTCAGGTTTTCTTTTATGTTGTGATTTAACCTCATAATTCATGTCATAAGTCCTGAAAGTTAAATCAGGTTGGATTCAATTATTTTTAAAAATTTCATTCATCATCATTGAGTTTCCTGGAAATTAGTATTCTTTGTTTTTTCTTTTGGATTATTTAATGAATTTAATTTTTCTTTTTAATTTTGTCTTTCGAGTTAATATTTCATGATATTTAAGATTTGACCTTCAATGTTTTAATTTTTAATTTTGATTCTTAGCTTTTGTTTATCAAATTTTAATTTATGTTCAATTTCATCTTTAGATTCATAATCTTGATTTGTTAAGAGACAATTTAAGATTTGGTTTTATTCTTAGACCAAATCCAAATGAATCAGCAAGCTAGATTCATTTGTTAATTTGATTTTTTTTTTCTTTTCAATTCAAAATTTTAGTTTATCCTCTCAATTTTTTTTGAAAGAGGTTTTTATTCTCTTAATTGCTATTTTTTTATACTTTTATTTTTTTATTTCATCATTTGACATTTTATTTATTGAGATTTGTCTCCTGGAGTTTTCTTATTATTTCTAGGCCCTACCCATGAGTTAATCTGGGACAATTATCGGGTTACGATTCAAGTAGGTTGATTTAATTTAACCTGTTAATCTAGGATAATTATCAGGTTACGATTCAAGTAGGTTGATTCAATTTAACCCAACTCTACCAAAAACAATGTTTAAAAAAAATTCAAATGATATCATTTCAAAAAAAAATAGCCAACGGATTTTGACAATGACTTGACTAGATTTTTCCCAAGTTAACCGAACCATGGTACAATTTGAGTGTTTAGTCATCTTATACTTGATCAATTCTTCCTCAATTTCTTTTGAAACTCAACCCTATCTAAACCAAGGATCACCTAGGTCACGATTCAACCTATCAAGTCAAGCTAAATTTTAAAATAGTTATTTTTTAGATGTGGCACTTCCATTTTAGTCACTACCTAGAGTTATAGGTTTGAAAAGTTAATATAGGTTGTTATCATTTTCTTTCCCAATTATATCCTTTAAAGTTATTCATTTCAAAAAATGAACTTTCTTATTTTTCTTGGTTTTCTTTCAATCAAGTTATCATCATCTCATGCTTTAGGAGTAAGGTTTATCAAGGTAACCCAGGGATTTTTTATGTCACATTTTTTTATTTTTTTATTTTGTCCTTTAAAATTCGATTCTTTTTAAAATTAAACTTTATTTTTTTTCTATTTTTTTTATATTAGATTATCTTATTTGTATGATCCTACTCACAATTTTGATATCCTTACTTGGTTTTGATAATGATTTGTTTTTTAAAAAAAATCATCAAATTTTTCTCGATTTTATCATTTTACATTTTTATTCATTGGGATTGACGATCATTATTTTTTTTAAGTTATCTTTTTATGATGTTGAGTCATGGATTTTTTTTCTTTTGTTCTTTAAAATACAATGAAAACATTTGAGCATCATTTTTCTATGTTGCAAAAAAATCAGCTTGTCTCACAACAAAGTGCGGGCTATTTATCTATTGTTTTTTCCTTGTTTATTTACATAAATGATTATTAATTTATTTAATGAGATAATTACATTTTTCAATTTATACTTTTAATTTTTTATGTTAAAAAATATATTAAAGCAACTTACATAGCCAATATTTAAAAAACAATATTATAACCTGCGGCGAAGCGGGGGTTAAATGGCTAGTATAATCTAAAAGAGGTGGTGTTTTTATTGTGCACCACCTCACAAAACACTATTTATTTCAACAATGGTATTTTTATCTTTTTTTCTAATTTCATATGCTAATATTTAGTTTATTGGATATCAGTCTTCATTATTTATTACAATTTGTTTTTATTTGTGGTCAGATCGGCCTTATAACTTATGACACAAGTTTGACAAGTTAGCTCAATTGATTCAAGTTTTTTTTTTTATCTTTTTTAATTAATATTTTTTTTAATAACATTTAGCTAATTAGAAATTAAGTTTTATAATTTATTTTGGTTCGCTTTCTATGAGGTTATCTCGGTTTCAAAACTTGTGTCATAAATATGGCTGATTGACTCGAGTTTTTTTTTGTTTTTTTAAATTGGCATTTTTTTATATTTTATCCTTTGGCATTGGGTTGATTATAAATTAGACTTCATAATTTATTTTAGTTTGATTTCTATAAGGTTATCCAAGTCTTATGGCTCATGTCACATGTTTTATGAGTTAATCACAATAGACTCAAGTTGTTTTATTATGTCTTGTTTTTAAATTATTTTTTTTCATTTTCAATCTTTAATAGTGGATTTATTAAGAATTAAATTTTATAATTTATTATGATTTATTTTTTATAAGGTTGTCATAATATCATGATATTAGTCGCGAGTTTGGCAAACTAATCCATATTGACTCAAGTTATTTTTTTATTTACTTTCTATAACGTTATCTTAATTTCATGATCCGGGTCATAAGTTTGGCAAGTTAACTTAGGTTATTTGTTTTTTATTTTTTTACAAATTTATTCTTTAATATTGGGTTGGTTAAAAATTGAGTTTTATAATTTATTTTGATTTGTTTTATGATTTGAATCATGGATTTAACAGTCTAACCTAGATTAGATTAAATCAATTTAATATGTTGTTATTTCAATATTATTTAAAAAAAAATATTATCTTAATTTTTTGTTCAAACAATTTTCTTACTAATTATTTTGAATTGTTTTTAAATCCTTCAACTTGATCAAATTATATCGCGTTAATCTCCGTATGATTTAGAAAATAATAACTGAATAATAATAACTGAATATATATTTCTTTGATATATTAAAAATAAAATTTAATCAGACCTGTAAGTACAACTATATAGTTAATATACTAATGAAAAATGCACACCATGATGTCAATTTCGATGCAGAAATGAAGGGACTGGCGGAGGCAATCACTTCAAAACCCTGTCGTCTATCTTCCTGACCAGATAAATAATAAAGAAGCAATGGGGCCTCTGTGCCAAAGGTCGTTGAAAAATAATTACAAACAGTGAATCAAATAATGAGACTTGATGAGACCTGCAACCATGGCCAAAATATACAAGGTACCGATTCCCCAGAAGCTTGCCCTCCTCCCTAGCTCGGGGATGTTCTTAGAGCAAAACTGGAGTTCGAATTGGTAAAGATGTCAATTCATTAGTTTAGTGATCCAGCTGACTATTTATCAATTCAATTGAGTCTTGTTTAATATCTAAAATAAATTTTTTTTTTCATATTTTTTTTAAGCAACCCATAATGAGTTGATCTTGAATCAATTCATTGGGGCAAATAATTCTTAATTGATTTCCACTTATTCTTATTAAATGAATTGTATAAACTTGGAATTGAATCAATAACCTCAAATAAAAATAGTAACATGTCGGTTTTGAATTTTAATTTCTTTTAAATATTGTATAAATTATGGGTTTATCTAAAATATGGTGAATCTAATTTCAATTACATGAAAATAGGAAAAAAAGAATAGGATTTTTCTACCTTAGCAAGTAATCTTTGATTCTGAAATAATTATATAAAAAAAATCGTATCTAAGTACAACTTTAGGGCCCAATTGAGATAAACATAGTTATTAAAAATAGGAAAAAAAAGAAGAGAATTTTTTATGTGTAATTATTAAAAATGTTAAGGTTCCTCCACTATATATATAGTTAATAATTATTTAAAACATTTAGGGCCCAATTGAGATAAGCAAAAGTTGTCTGGGGACTTAATCAGGACTACATATATAGTTGGAGGACCTTTTTGAGGTTCTTACTTTCTCAAACCATTGATTCATGTTTTCCTTATTCTTTTATCATTTTGTTGCTTTCAATGTGATTCACGTTTTAATTATATATATAGACATTAATATATTCAAGAAAATAAATTCTATCAAAAATTAATTTCAATACGAAAACTCAAGATAAAAGACATGCCTTATTGACCACCCGACTGACTCATGAGAGTTAGTGATATCACATGAACTATGATGCAAAAGTTATACTGGTAAGTTATTTTATTTTAATAAAATTTAAATACAATGCATTATACTAACAAAATATATTTTTTTATTAAGAAAAATATATCAATAAAAGAGGATTATATGAGTAAATTTTTTTATATCATTTAAATTATTAATTTTCTTATAGAAAAACTATTTACATATAAAAAAAATTAATAGCTCTCGATGGCACTAGATTTATATTTATCTCTCGGATTTCTGATTGAATTTTTGATTTGCGTCAATATCGCATTCTAATAATTATTTATGTATATAATACTATGTATATTTGATTAAACCTAAAAAAAAACATGTTTGCAGTGTTTGCACATTCTTTATTTCATATTAAAAAAAAAAATTAACTATTTCACCGACAGCAAATTGTGGGTTATACTCTATATTAATTCACAAAAAAAAAAGTGTTTGTAGACGGCTATTTTCTGGCTGGGAGGTTGGTGCTCATGTGTTCTACTACTTTTAATGCATATCTTACATAAAATTCAAGAAAATGACAAGAACTAGGTGGATTTTAGCCATCTGTGGGATTCTTTGCCTCCATTCTTCCATTAAAAAAAAAAAAGCAAAAAGATTGATGAACACTATAAAGTTCCTTGTCGCTTAGATTGTGCCCTTTTTTGGCAGTGTATAACATATATGGTTCAACTTCAGCCAGCTTTGCTATCAATTATTTTCTCTCTGCCTAATATTGTCTCAAGTCACTGCTGGTTGGTGGTGTCTCGTCACCCCACTAATTTAGAAAAGATTATGACTTGTCGTCTACAGTGGAAGATCGAGTTAAATGTGCATATATAATAATATGAAATATTTTTAAGTCATTTTCATCGTAAATGTTGATTTGTTTGCTTTATTACCGCCCAGAAAGTCGAACACATTGAGTGTTTCCATGCCTTAAACTAATTACAGATAAAATTAAAAGGAATTATTCTTTTACCGTGAGTGAACTGTGAACAGTGCAGTGAAAAATGATTGATGCTTTTTTTTTAAACCAAAGTCTAATTACTCCATAGTACCTGGGGTCAACTTTTTTTAACCCAAGGTAAAGGGGAATTTTCAGTTTTTTTATCTTGATTTTTACGATTATTACATAGGATAAAAAATGTTATGATCTTTTTATAAATTAAAAAAGAAAAAATGGTTAGGGCATTCAAAGCACATGTCAAGTAGGTGAAAGGTACTTATACTCTTCAAGCGACGCGTGTGGCATCTCGTAATGGTCATCAGTTGCTTTCAAGGACTGCATCCAAAACGACACGCCACTCTTTACATGGTGGGCTGACACACGTCATTCGCAAGGATGCGATAAAGTTCCGGCAATAATTTTTTTAAAGATGTGCTGACCTTGTAAAATTATAAAATAGTCATTAATTTTTTTATTATATTGAATTTGAGTCAGTTGTTTTATAAATATTTTACCTAATTTTATTGCACGCTAAAAAAATCATGAAAATTATAATTCTTATCAAATGAATTTTATACGTGATAAAATTATATTTTTTTTAAAAAAAATTGAGTTTTACTCAAAAAACTAGTATTTAATATTATTTATAACACTACATAAATTAGAAGGATATCGTATAATGACGTAGCATTTGTGAAATTCGATTGCAATTCCAATTATGTTCTTGTTGGGTCCGGCCCAGTTAAAAAAATTCAGTTTTTATTTTTATTTTAATTGTGATTTATTCAAAAAAATTAGAAGGATATCGCTTGATAATATAACAAATAATTCAATTTTTGTTGTTACATATTTGAGAACCCATGAAAAATATAGTCATTATTGAATAGATTTTGTACATGATGACATTGCATATAGTTTAATGGAATAATAAAAAAATATTTAATATTAATATTATTTATTTCATGATGTAATAATAGTAGTTAAATCTACAATATATATATATATATATATATATATATATAACTTCAATGCATCCATGTCAGAAAAGCCCGGATATCTTTAGAAATGAAGTCAATTTAAATGAATCTTCTCCACCTTAATTACAGTGTGAGCTAGCCAACATGGATGGTTAATTTATTTACAAGTGATAAAACTTGAATTTTTTCTAACATTTTCCTGCCATGTATATATATAATACATCTGATGCATGTTACAACAGAAATTTCATAAATACAACATTTCAATTTATTATTATTATTATTATTATATATAATAATAATAATAATAATAAATTGAAATGTTGTATTTATGAAATGTCTGTTGTAACATGCATCAGATTAATACATCACTAACCAACCTGGCTAATAAAAACATTGCTTTGCGCCTTTCCTGCTAATATTAATTTATAGTAACGTGGCTGTATGCATGTGACTGCTTTTCTTTTTCATGGTCGTGATTATTTTGCCTTCTTGACTAATGTTCTCCCTTGTCGCTTTCAGAATTGATCTCCTCTTCCTTGCATGCATTGTGTCAATCACGACATAAATCTGTCTGGGCTGCACAGTGTCATCATACAAATACTAATGATCTTGAATTGAAAAGTACATACATCACCAAACTCATTAAAATCGGCTGTTTTAAGGCATATGTTATAATTATTGAATCGTATACAATATAGTTTCTGATCAAATCAATCATATTATAAGTTATTTTTGTTAAATTGACTTAATTAATCATCATATACAATATACTTTTCGATTATCAGAGTATAAATTATTTTATAAAATTGTCTTGATCCATTATTATATAATGTAGATTGAAATTTAATCTGAATTAATTAACTTATGAACAAACTAATTTTTTATCAAATCAATAAAATCTCAGAATGTCTTGTTGATTGACTTAATAAATTATTATATACAACATAGTTTTCAATCATATCAATCAGATTATGAGTTGTTTCATTAGATTGATTTTGATCCATTATTATATAATTTAAATTAAGATTTAATCCAAGATAAATTCTGAATTGAACAGGACGAACTGGATATAACAACATTGTAGTAATAGATCATACTCAAGATCATGATGCCCATCTTCGAAAGATTGACCTTGCCCGCTAGGATGCCAAATTTGATGCCGAGATGAAGGGGTGCTGGCTGAGCCAATCTCCTCAGAAACCTGTCGTCTATCTTGGCGACCGCTATGAATAATAAGATGAAATGGGGCCTCTTGCCAAAGGTGGGTGGGGAATAATTAATGAGCCTTGAGGTATGCAATGCAACCATGGGGAAAAGGATTTTATGTTACCAATTCACCAGAAGCTTAGCCGCCGGCCAAACTTGCTCGGACATGTGCTTATGTTGTCTTTGTTTGTGCGTTGCTGTATTTTAGAAGTTTTTATTTTAATATATTTTTAAATAAAAAACATTTTAAATAATAACATCTATTATAATATTAAACACGGTTTTATAACACAATTATTATTCATCCATTCAATTGAGGATTATTTATTATCTTAAAAATTTATTATTTTTTCAGTTTTTTTATTAAGTAACACATAATAGGTTGATCTTAAACCAATCCAATCATTTTAAATTAACAATTCATATAACTTTTGATTGGCTCACACCAATTTTTATCGATTCACGAGATAATTAGATTAATCTAACGAGTTTGTATAACAATAGAGTTTTTATAACAATGTTTTTATAAAGAATTTATAAATAAATTTTCTATTTGACTCCAATTTAGATTCGTATACCGATCAAATACTAATATGGAGAGGATAGATGATGGCCCCCCTACTATCGAGGTATGCATGCTAATTATTTAACGACGGTTGACGAGCTGATGTTACTATCGAGTAGTCATGATGGGTCTTGTGCTTAGATTCGTTAATAGATATTTAACAATAATTAAGGTCAACAGTGGGATGGTCTGATTTATTTAACAGTTTTTCACGAATCTAAGACAGATCACGAGCATGATTTTGCCTTTCTATTCAAGGAAAAAAGAAGAAGAATTTTCGTGTTGGCAAGCAATCTTTGATTCTGGGATAATTATATATACAAAAAAGTAATTAGTTTTAAAGGATATATAGAGGATTAATTATAATCATAACCCTACAAAGATCTTTTCTCATAGACAAAAACAATTTAAGCCCTAATATGAAATATTTATTGAGATTTGAATTCATACCATGCAATTCTCTTTCTACCACCCACAGAAAATAATGCAACTCTCCTGCCAGCCAGCCAGCCAGCCAACGACCACCTGCAATTCTCTTTCTACCACCCACAGAAAACAATGCAACTCTCCCGCCAGCCAGCCAGCCAACGACCACAGTCCCCGACCCTCCATTCCCTACCTCTGCTATCTGATTCCGAAAATACTCGAAAATAAATCAAAAAAATCATTGAAGAAAGGCAATTGTGCAAAAGAAACAGGACATGAAACATTCTGATCAGGGTTTATTTCATGCCCTCAGAAACCCTAAAGCAAGGCAAGTCAAAAGGGGGAGATTCCCACCATCAGTTCACATGTGGACATTTTAGTCATCTTCACAAACCCTCTTAGTGCCAGTCCCCGTCCCATTCTGTCTATGCCTGCAAGGGCCATGGCTAGGAGCTGGTCAGTCAACACGAAAATAGTGTCCCAGCATGTAACATTTCTGCCCAAATTTTTCACTCAATTATTGAGGGTAACATTGATGACCTTAACCACTTCGTTTAAAAGCATAGCTATAAATCCGTAAAGCTTCCGAGTCAATCCGACAACTCATTAACTCCAAATTCGATCTAGGTTTGCTTTTATCTTAAACAATTTTTGTTACTAAAACACTCTAACATCATTTTATGATTATTTTTTAAATCAAAACTTGGGTTATTTCGTGGATTTCCACTCCAAGTTTAGTAATTTAGCTATGTTTAAAATAGCTCATTAGACGACTGGGTAGCAATGGATTTTGTTAAAAAATAAAAACAAAAACTTAATCTTCTGCAGCAGATGCCTTTCCATCATTCTTTGTCTTCGAATGATGCTCTCGGCTCTTCGCTATGCAACAAGACACGGGCTATGGATTCTTGCATGCAGGGACAAACAAGGGAGTCAGCTCCATTACACTCTCCAATACACATATTTAGTATAATATTAGACAGGCGTGGAAGTTAACATTAGTTATCCAAAATGTTTTTACAGAAGACAATCGATGTAATATTTTATCTCTAATTAAACCACAAACTAGAATAATGTAAAATAATTTAAATACAAATGTAACATGGAAAGATAAAGGAGAATTTGCAATAATTTTCTAAATTAACATGGGTGCTTGTATGGCTTACATGTATCTCGACTAATTCTATAAACCTTAAAATTAATAATTATATAAATTTTTAGTGGTCGTAAGATTTGCGAGATTCGAACTAATAATTTTTAAAAAATAAATTTAAAATCTAACCAATTAAACTATATTATTGAAAATTAGAATATACAATATTTATGTTTGATGTGGTGGTGAAATGCCGGAAAAAAAAAAGAGTGCATTGAAAGAAATAGAATCCAACAATGTTTTGCACCATGAACTTGAACTGTCATCGGTTGGACAAATCAACAAATTAGGTAGAATTGATAATTTTTTTTAAAAAAATTATCATGAATAATGTTGTTTTAAATAGAAAAATAATAAAATATTATTTTTAAAAAAATTAACCAGATTTCAACCAAATTACGAGATTAACTAATCAAAGCTCAACCAGGTTTCTCTATACTAGTTGCGGTAAAAAAAAAAAAAAAAACTTGACCCAATCTAAAAATTAAATTAACAAATCATCGAATGGAATTCGAAATAGCAAATGGAGGAAAGTAAAAGGAGGAAAGGTGAAGAGGAAAGATCCATAACAAGAGAAAAGTATACCTGTATTAAGATGGACGTTACTCACTTGCCTAACCTTTTTCTTATTCTTTTTGTCTACATAATTTCCTTTTATTTCAACACTTCGAAGTCCCTTTTGCCAATATTTTGATCAACTTTCATATACTAAAAAATAATTTTATGTTCTATCGACAACTTCTTTAGATAAACAATCATAAAAATTTAATTATTTAAAACTCCTTTTTAAGTTCGATTAGACAGCAAATCATTTACTCTTCAAAATCGCTGTACCTTCTCATTTACGGGGAAATTGTATACTTTTTGGTAATTAGTTTTAAAACAATTGAAATTAATAATTTTAAAAAAATCATAGTTATTCAAAAATTGATTTAAATTAATTTTTAATTTAAATTATAAAAATTATTAACTTAATTTTATGATTTAAAAGATTAATGATAAATATATTAATTTGACTAAACAATAAATATATTAATTATGCTAAAAATATTAGTAAGAAATTTATTTATTGAAGAGATCCATATTTAGCGATAAACAATAACTATGGAAAGTGGTTTCTGGTAAAACTGAAATTAACATTAAAACTTATATTTCTTGGCATCAATTATTTTTCTCTTTCCAATTCTTTCCTTTTTGCGCCGACACCCAAAACAAAACACAAACACAGTTTCTCACTCACGCTATAAACAGTATCTCTCTCTAGCTGTCACTGTCTTTATGGGCAACGTCTCTAACTACTGACTGTGATCTCCAGCTCATTAACATACTCTTCTCTTCTTCTTGTTTGCTTCTTGGGTCTCCACATTTGACGAAACCATGAGCTTTTCCCTCACTTGATCAAACTGATCACCACCAACCTCTAAAGTCTAAACTAGACTGAACAAACACACCCCAGAAGAGAAAAACACCGAACTTGATAAGTTTGTCGGTAAAAGCAATGGCATTGAAGCACTTTGAGTTGCTTTTGTTTGTGTTTGTGGTTAAAGTTTTGATCTCTGGTTTCCCAGTTCTTGTCCAATGTACTACTGATCCTAATGATGGTAAAGTTTGCATTTTTTTGAAATATTTTTTAATGGGGTTTTGGTTTTCTGACTGATCGATTGTTTTTTGCTAGTTTGATGGTGATTGGTGCGGTTAAAGTTATTGAATTTTGGTTGTTTCTTTTTCTTTGGTTGGAGTGAGCTAGAGTGTCAAGAAATGAACTTTGACTACGATAATCTTTTTGTTTTTTATTTTTCTTTGGAAGATCAGTTTATTTTGTGTTTGTTTCCAAGGAAAATGTGCTGGCAATGATGTTCTACCTTTTGTGTTTAGCTCATGAAAGTATGATAGTCTCTTTTTTTTGTGGCTAAAGTAGGCTAATAATGATTGAAATGCTCTCTCATTTCATTAAGATTGCAATTTTTGTTATTTATTTTCTTTCATTTCGCAGTGAAATAATCAAGGGTTTATGTCGGCGGCTTTTTTTTAGGGGTTAAATTAATTGGTTTTGAGGATTGAAGGTATTTTCTGTTGCTGCAGTTCAAGCTCTACAAGCTATGTACTCTTCACTGAATAGTCCTTCACAGCTGACCAGTTGGAAAAGTATTGGTGGTGATCCATGTGGAGAGTCATGGAAAGGGATCACCTGTGAAGGATCAGCTGTTGTTTCCGTGTAAGAAAGTTCATTGAGAATTTAGGCTTTTAATTGATTGGTGGTTTGCTTTGTTTCTTTTGTTCAATGGTTTTGTGCTGCTGTTGTTGACAGTCAGATTTCTGGGTTAGGACTTGACGGGACAATGGGATACATGCTTTCAAACCTCATGTCATTGAGAACATTGTGAGAGATTTAATGCTTTATTTCATCTGTTGGGTGTATGAAATTGTATTATTGCTTTCATTGGTTATTTGAGTTGCTGATATCAGCTGTTTGTGCGTGCCAGTGATCTAAGTGACAACAACATTCATGATCCACTCCCATATCAGTTGCCACCGAATCTTACAAGCTTGTAATGTTCCATCATGTCAATTGTTTCTAATTTCTTCGAGCTGTTGATTTTCTTGTTTAATAATGTCTTCATTCTATTCTTGTATAATGCAGAAATCTTGCCATAAACAACTTGAGTGGGAATCTTCCTTATTCCATTTCTACCATGGTTTCTCTTAGCTACCTGTGAGTGACTCATCTTGAATGCATTGAAGCTTTGTCAAGAAATAGCAGAATTTGGGTTATTCGCTGATTCAACATCTTTGTTTTCAGGAATGTAAGCCGTAATTCGCTGTCCCAGTCAATTGGAGATGTTTTCCATAATCTTTCTCTCCTCTCAACCATGTGAGATTTCTTACTTTAAAACAGATGTTATTTGGGTTTTAATTTTCATTATAAATTTAATCTTTAGAATACATGTGCACCTTACTGTTCAGTACCATGCAAAGAATTATGATGGCTGATGGAAAAGCCACAGCATGATAATATCTTCACAAACTTGACTATTCAAAGGTAATATAAGAGGAAGGGAAGCAGCACAATAAGAATGATCTACAAGTGGCATAAGTTCAATAGTGTTAGGCTGTTGAGGAGATTAGGGATCTGTTGAAGCAGAATTCACTTTATTGCAGAGAAATATATTTTGTTAGGAGAGATAAATGAATGGTAAAGGGAAGTGCCAAGCAGGAAAAGCAAAACTATGGTGTTTTGGTGTCTAACATGGTGGACAGATAGTGCCAATCAGAGAACGATCAGGAAAGCATATTTCATCTATATGAATTGTATCTCATTTGCCTACCATGGGGGCTTTTGTCATGTTATTCTTTGATTTTCTTCCGTTTCCAGCACAATATAATGCCCTTATATACTTTTTCAATGGATAGTACTCTTGGATGTTTACTATTGCTTGTGCATGCATGCAGGGATGTCTCTTTCAACAACTTCAGTGGAGATATTCCCAGTTCCTTTAGTTCATTGTCTAATCTTTCTACACTGTGAGTTGATTGCTGACTTCTTTCAAAATCACTAAATAACATATATATTGAGCAAAAGAAAAGGATTGCAGACTCTTGGACATTTTGATTAAAGTCTTGTGATATTCTTAAACTTTGCAGCAATGTTCAGAACAATCAACTGACAGGTTCTCTTAATGTTCTTACTGGTTTGCCTTTGACAACTCTGTAAGTTCCTAAAGCAATGGTGGGATTGTAAATGTATCATCTGCCAATATGTTCTTATCGCACCTTGTATTTTCAACAGAAATGTTGCAAACAACAATTTGAGTGGATGGATACCTCAAGAGCTTAGTTCAATCCCAAACTTTATGTAAGTTTTCATGCTCTGTATGCCCCCCCCATGCCAAATTTATTATGTTCTGCTTTTGCAATATCTTAAATAAGCTCTTTGAATAATTAAATCAGATACAATGGTAATTCTTTTGACAATGGTCCTGCTCCACCTCCGCCACCATATACCTCTCCACCTCCTGGTAAATCTCACAGAAACCGTACTCATCCAGGATCTGGTGCACCTAGGACCCCATCTTCTGATGGTCAACCATCTGAGTCAGATAAGGGGAAATCAGTGGGAGCGATTGCAGGCGTAGCCCTAGGTTCTGTGGTTCTGGTTCTCATTGCACTCCTTGCTCTTGTCTTTTGCCTTAAAAAGCATCAAGGCAAGGAAATTGATCCTCTAGCTTCCCGGGGAAGTCGTCCTGCTGATACATATTATAGTAGGTTTTCTGTCCCTTGTATCTTTATTCTTCTGACAGAACCTTTTGAATTTTCAGAACCACTTTTTTGCCTAATTGGTTTCATGTGGGGTTGCAGTATCTATAACTCTGTAGTATCCATTAGGCAATTAGACTAGTGTTTCTAAATCCTGACATCAGTCAAGTTCATTTTCTTTAGACACTTCAAAAGTCAATCTAAATTAAGATTGAATGTGATTAGCTGTTTGTCTGCGTGTTAATGCAAAATATAATGCTGAATCCCTCCTTCATTCAACATGCTTCAAAATTTGGTTGCTTAATAGTTTGAAGCTGGAAGCTCGTCTAACAATCCTAACCACTTGGGTTTTTACACTGCATTGTTGCTTTGTTTTTCTAGCTGGTGCAGAGATGCAAGAGCCGAGGGTGAAAAACATGGCTGCTGTTACAGATCTGAAGCCCCCACCTGCTGAGAAATTGGTGGTTGAGAGATTACTAGGGAATTCTGGATCCATAAAGAGAATGAAGTCGCCCATCACTGCCACTTCATATAGTGTTGCTTCTCTTCAAACAGCAACAAATAGCTTTAGTCAAGAGTTTATAATTGGTGAAGGTTCTCTTGGTCGTGTTTACAGAGGGGACTTTCCTCATGGAAAGGTAACTTAATCATTGGATATAAAATGATATCTATGTTCTTATAGTTATGCTGGTTTCTGTACTTGTATTGGTATGAATCAGTGGAGCTGCCAGTATTGCATGCACTTGAAAGGGTCCTGTTGCTAGCCATATTGATCATGTTTTTTGTGCTTGTTGAGTCGTTGACTCGCCTTTATCTAGTAATTTGATTTAATTCAAGGTTCTTCTTTTGATAAAAAGGACATTAAAATAAAGCCATCTTGAATGTGAGAGTTTCTCTTCACTCAGTTTTCTGGTTGGGTTACTTTTTTGTTTTTACAGATTCTGCCAACCTCTTTAGCAAGCTAACTAATTAACTTATGTTCTGTTGAGCTAGATAATGGCTGTTAAGAAGATCGACAATGCAGCACTGTCATTACAGGAGGAAGATAACTTTCTTGAAGCTGTTTCAAATATGTCACACTTGAGGCACCCAAACATCGTTTCCTTAGTAGGATACTGTGTAGAGCATGGGCAGCGACTTTTGGTTTATGAATTTATAGCAAATGGGAGTCTGCATGATATACTGCACTTTGCTGATGATGGCAGCAAGACTTTATCTTGGAATGCACGTGTTAGAGTAGCACTTGGGACTGCCCGGGCTTTAGAGTATGTTATCCATGTGTGCTTTATAATTCTCTCATACAGCTCGCCCTACATCCTCTCTTAACTGTAGCCTGCTTACTCAGGTACTTGCATGAAGTCTGTTTGCCTTCTGTTGTACATAGAAACTTCAAGTCAGCAAATATTTTACTTGATGAAGAACTCAATCCCCACTTGTCAGACTGTGGTTTAGCTGCTCTGACACCAAACACAGAGAGACAGGTAAAGCAAAAGGATTGAATAGTATTATGTGTTGTCAATGCAAACTTTCATTAAGTTCATGCTTTGTGGAACTTTTGGTTAACGATCTCTTGTTGTGTTTGGACTGACTAAGTCTACTATGACTCACATTGACAGGTTTCAACACAGATGGTTGGCTCATTTGGTTATAGTGCTCCTGAATTTGCCCTGTCAGGAATATACACTGTAAAAAGTGATGTCTACAGCTTTGGGGTGGTAATGCTAGAGCTATTGACTGGTCGGAAGCCACTGGACAGGTATTGTTTCTCTTGTTTGCTGATCTATTGTGCTTTAGTTCTCTAGACTTGTTTAGGCATTTATTTTTCTGGTTATTCGTGAACTTGGTTTATATGTATCCCTTATCCAATTTTTTGGGTTTCATAGTTCAAGGGTGAGATCAGAGCAGTCACTTGTTAGATGGGCTACTCCTCAACTGCATGACATCGATGCCTTGGCAAAAATGGTTGATCCTGCCCTGAATGGCATGTATCCTGCAAAGTCTCTTTCACGTTTTGCTGACATCATTGCCCTGTGTGTTCAGGTAAGCTTCTAATCTGATGACAAGGCTAAAAACAAACCTATCTTTAGCTTTCATGAAAAATCAAGCCTGTAAAGGACGGAAGACAGTTTATTCTACTCTTAAGAATTCTGAAATGGTTATCTGGAGTCATTTTGCCATGCTAGAAAAGAATTAAAAAGAATGAAAGAAATAAAAGGTTATTCAGGTGACCTCTCTGGAAAATGAAGCCTGAATTTAGTGAGCAATCTAATACTTCCGTTAATTAATTTTGGAGAGAAAGACATCAGTTGATGATTCATCTAACTTGTAAACTTTTGAGCTTAAAATCATCTGTGCATCATATAGAGCCTATTCTTGTCTTTGACATGCATTCCCATTTGCTTCCATTGGTTCATTTCCTTCAGATGTGATTATGGGTCAGAATATGCACGCACATGTATGCTCTGCATAGAGTTCTTTAATTTTACCTGCTGCTTTATTTATTGTCATTGTCCGTTTGCTGAGAATGGTCACCATTTGATTTTTGTTTTCTTTATAGCCGGAACCGGAGTTCCGCCCTCCCATGTCTGAAGTTGTGCAAGCATTAGTACGACTAGTGCAAAGGGCCAGTGTGGTCAAGAGACGACCCAGTGATGATTCAGGATTTGCATATAAAACCCCGGATCATGAGGCAATCGATTCATCACTTTGAGTGTCTTGGCGTTATTGAACGTGGAAGTGAAGCATCTGGTTTTGCATACAGCCATGCAGAAGTCGATGGCCGATGAAATCATGCACAGATAAAGAGGAAAGATGCTAAAAAGCTATAAAATCAGATCAGAAAGATATGTAATTATGTCTGAAACATTGAGAGTTGCTTACTTATAACTCCATCTTTAGCTGTAAATGATTTAAAACTGTATTCCAAAATTTTCCTTCATCTTTTGTTGTAACATTTACGATATAATGCATCCTAATAAAAGAATTTCCACTTGTTCCTAGCAAGTTTACATTTTCGCAAAGATTACTCACCTGCAGTTAGTTTTGAACTGTCAATTTGAACATGCTGCTCCACACCAGAAACTGCCAACCAAAAGCCAAAAGGTGAGTGAATCTGGGGAAAGACAAAAACAATGTCAGAAAGGCAGGTGGTTCCTCCTTTCATTGCATATTGGAAGCATGAAGGAGCAAGTGGATTGTGACAGAAATATGACCTTGAAAAAGACAGTGAACAGGTTGTTCCACGTGCCTCTCAAACTCCATAATGGAATGGGTGGAGAAGTGGTTGTCTTTTTTGCATGAAGACTTTTGTTTTGGAATTTTCTTTGGGACTAACAACAATCTTCATATTTTGATAAACATGGTTTAGGGTTTAGTATTGATTTTGTTGTGTGTGTGTGTGTGTATATTTTTGTTATAAGACATTAACAAACGGAACCTAAAATTACCATCAAGTTAGTAAAACATAAAGGAAATGGTAAAAACAAGATTTTTATACACATCCAGCTCGCTATAAACTCAAGAACACAGGCTGGAAGGATTTAGAAGTCTGTGTGGCACATATAAATTTTGCATTAAGAACAGGCAATTGTTGGATGATACTTTACCCATATCGAATGTATGGAATTTAAAATAAAAAAAAAGATAATTTCGAATGTATGGAATTTAAAATAAAAAAAAAAAATTTATTTTTATTATAATAATTTTATAGTTTTTTGCTATTTAAAGAGAATATTTTTTCTAGTTTATTTTTTATATATTTAGTATAGTTAGGGTTTTCTTGTTTTTTCTATGTAAAAAATTGTAATAATTTTTTAAGAGTGGGATGCTATGATGAATAAAAATTAACTATTCAAGAGTCTCCCCATAATTATGCTTTTCTTGAGAGTTTTAGCTTGTAATCAACCTAGAATAACCTCAACATGGCTTGACAACGTAGGAGGGGATAAAAGGTTTTCTTGAAAAAAAAAATCTAGAAACTTGAGCATCGTTTTATTTTACATTGTTGTAATTCAAAATTCTAATAATGAGATCTATAATAAATCTATTCATATAAAAATGTTATATTAGGGATTTATCATAAAATAACTCCTGCAAAGATATGGTGTTAAAAATCTATGATGAGTGGCCAGCATAAAAATATTAGAAATTCATAATTACGTAGCATATATATAAAATGACGTCTATCATATATATTAATTTTTAAATAAAAACTAAATTTAAGTACAAGTACCTTCCAATTTGAGAAAACCAATGAAAATTTTAAAAAATAAATATTTTTTTATTTTTATTATGATAATTTCTAACTTTTTATCTATTTGAATGGAATATTTTTCCCAGTTCAATATTATTGAGGTTTTCTTGTTTCTTCTGTATGAACACTTATAGTAGCATTTTGGTTTAGACTACGATAAATAAAAATTAAATATTCTAAAAATCTTCCCATAATTATAATATTTATGGTCCTTAAAAATTTTAACTTATAACAAAAAAAAAAAATTATCCTTCACTCCCATCTGCATTAGAGATCCTGTTTCTTCCTTGTGCCTGGCAAAAATAGCATCTCAACTAATACCAATTATCAAGCCAGATTCAGTTGATTGATTTTACAAAACATCATAGAATTTGAAAAACCCTCATGAAGCCACCTCCTTGTGGTGCCTTCATTACTCAATTTGAAATAAAAGTAGGATTTTTTTTTATTTTTTACCTAAGGAATAATAGGGGTTACTACATGGTGTAAGTAAAAATATAAAAGCCAATTAAACAACAATTAGGTTTATATTTCATCAAAAAAAGAAAAATATTATTTATTCAAATTTAATAATTGAATTGATAGCAATATTTCATGACAAAGATATTCTATACTAGACCCATCAAATAATAAAAGGTCAATTTGTCTTGAGAGATTGATTTTAATTAGTCCTTGCAGTTAACAAACTTAATTAACTTAGTTAGTATATAAACCTAGAAACTATTCTTAATTCAATTCTCACGTTTATTATTTTTTTATAATTATTATATAAAAATAGTGGTATATTTGTACATATTTTAATATTAACGAAATACTATTTTTTTTAATTTTGAAAAAATATTAAATTAAGAATGGTCGATATTGTTGAGCAACACTATAATTATTTTTAACACTATATATATATAGGGACTATTCGATTAGTTCTAACAAAATACAGGGACTTATAATCAACTCTTGTGTTCATAAACAAGCAACTTGTGATACCAAAACTATGACAGCAAACTCAAAACAAAAGCCTGTTAGTCCACGGTTTATTACATATAGCTATCCCAGTCCCAGATTCAGACAACAACAAGAACAAGAACCCATTTCGAAGCAAACCACGAAAAAAGCTTTCATTCGTAGCAGAAAGAAGCAATATTTTTCATATGTCCTCCTCAGCTGACTTCTATAATATACCCTCATCACCGAGTCAGTCTCCTCGGCCCGGACAAAAGAAAGGGAGGAGAAAGAGAGAGAGGGAGAAGGTTTTTTGGTATCAGAAGAAGGGAGCCAAAGGAATTGTGGGTTTGATTTGTTTGGTGGGTTTTTTTTTTATTTTCAATGGATTTATGGTTTTAAGGCTTCAACGTGATGATGAAATCAGCGGCAATAAAGATGTGTCTGTTCGGAATTCTTCTTCAATTTCAGTTTCAATTAAGGTACATTTTTCTTTGAAACTTAGCTGTGGTTAATATTTTGTGGATTTGGAGAAGGAATGGAGTGACTTTTTGGATACACGGTTTGTTAATTTAGTAAAGATACATGATTTATGTAATCTGTGATTAATTAGGAAGATTTCAGCATAAAAACTTCCCGTTTTGATTCTTTATATTAATTTGGAGAAGTTAAAAGGTAGTTTAAATTGCTGTATTTCATCTTTGTTAATATATAAAAGATGCATAGTTTATGTAATTTGTGATTCATTTGGAGAATCTGATCTTGAGTCGAGCAGGCCAGATCATGAGTGAATAGAAAATGATAAAAAAAAAATTCCCATTATAATTTTTTATATGTTTAACTGGATTGAATGCAGGGAGAATTGAAAACGATTGGTAAAGGAAAAAGGCAGCGAAAGGGTACTTATGATAGGATGTTGGCTTTGGCTGCTCATTCCCTTGCTGAGGTATTTGAATGGCCAAGTTTTTATCTTGTGATACGGGTATAGTTTGTTTTGGTTTGTGAGCTATTTGGATTCAATCTCTACTGATTTAATCTTTATGTAGCTGCAATTTTTTTCTTTTTGTGTTCTGTATTGTTTGATTTTTTTTCCTCCATGTAACATGGTAACAGAATAAACGTGAGCCGAAAGATTTGTGGCAGGAGCTGTTTGTTCCTGCTTCTGCTTGGAGACCTTGTGCTGATCATCGTAATTGGAATCATAGTGGTAACTCACTCTTTCTGTGTTGTGCATATTTGTATGCAGGTGGACATTTGACTTGATGTCTGCATTCGCATGTGTTTCTGCCTGTGTCTCATGTGGAAATATGTCCTGGATATCTTAATTTGAGTAAACACGTGTTATAGTGGTGCAAAACTGGTTCTAACTCGGTATTTCTCTGTGGTGCTTTGTAGAGGGAAATAATGGTTACATTTTGGTCACTGCGAATGGTGGGATGAACCAGCAAAGAGTAGCTGTAAGCAATGCTTTGACTAATTGCAGCTTTCATATTGCTCCTTTGTGACCCAGTTTCATAGTTTGTGTGCAACTGTCTTTGCTTCTGAAGGGATATATTTTGTATTTTCAACTGATTCAACTTTCTTCTGTTTTAAAAACAGGTTTGCAATGCTGTTGTTATTGCACGGTTGTTGAACTCAACTCTTGTTATTCCTAGATTTATGTACAGCAGCGTCTGGAGAGATGTGAGGTGATATTTTTTTCTCTTTGTTTTCTCTCATTAATTTCCCTTTAGAGAAAGTGTACATTTTGATTGTTGGATAAAACATAATTGCCTGTGATAGTTGTTGGTTGCCTAGTGGTGTGTCTTGAAATTGGTATATCTATCTTGAAGGAAAGTGCGTGCATCTTTTAATAGTTGGATTGGAGAAATAATCTTGTGGATGCCTTGATTTTAAGGTGATTGCTGCTTGTGATATTTACTGTTACTGTGTACTCATAATGAGTTAGTTATCTTCATCTCCCATAAGTGCCAGAAATGCAATGCTTCATCACTGCAAAACAAAACAATTTATTCGAATCATTCTTACTCTTACATGTGATTTGGATGGAAAAGTGACATCAATTCTTTATTTCATAGTCAATTCAGTGACATCTATCAGGAGGAGCATTTTATTAATTACCTCACTCCTGATATTCGGATAGTGAAGGAACTGCCTAAAGAGCTGCAGTCGCTAGATTTGGAGGCAATTGGTAGTGTTGTGAGTTTCTTATCCATAATAATTCTGAGTGCACTCACACCTGATTTGTTCTTATCTTGCATAATTTGTTGTTAGTAATGATATCACAATATCATGCAGGTGACAGATGCAGATATTGGGAAAGAATCAAAGCCAAGTTTTTATTTGAAAAACATTCTCCCTATATTACTAAAAAATAGAGTTGTCCATTTTGTGGGATTTGGGAATCGCCTGGCATTTGATCCAATACCATTTCAGTTGCAGGTAAATCTCTTTCCTTTTGTACTCTAGTTTGCTGCATATGATGGTATATTGTAAGTAATATGCCAGATTGTCATCCTTATTTCATTTCCTTCCTGCTTTGCTCATCCTAATGTTGGGGACTTCATCTAGACACTTCGGTGCAGATGTAATTTTCATGCGCTGCAATTTTCTCCCAAGATACAAGAAACTGGTGCCTTGCTCATCCAAAGGTTGCGTAAAAATGCTGCCCATGCAGGGCCACTGGATCATCATCTTATCGGTCCTTATGCAGAAAAAAATCTGCAAGAGAAAGTGGGTCATGCTGTCAAAGCTTCAAGATATCTAGCTGTTCATCTGAGGTTTGAAATTGACATGTTAGCACACTCTTTGTGTGAATATGGTGGAGGAGAAGAGGAGAGGAAAGAGTTGGAAGCATATCGTGAGATTCATTTCCCTGCTCTGACACTTCTTAAGAAGACAAATAAGTACGCACCTATGCATTTTTTCCTATACATGCATTACCCCCTGTATGTAGGCATGCATTGTAGTGTGCTGGTCAACAGTGCCCTAAGTTATACCTTAAATAAGGCAATAGTTGAGAACCGTGGTGCCTTTGTTTCCCTATCTTTCAATTTTTTTTTTTCTGGTCTTTATATATGTAGACAGATAGGTGTAAAAATATTGTTTTCTCTTCCACTCAACTGTGTTTCTGGGGGTGAAGCCCACCTTTCGAATAAGTATGCCTCATGTGTGCCACGCTTGCTTAATGCCACAACATATCTGATGCAGGGCAGCTTAGGGGGGTATTTTCAAGGGGATGTGAACAGTAATGTGAATAGAGATTTGAGGGTTTGAATTGGTCTTTTGGTGGCTATTTGATATAGGATTGATTGGGTATGAATGTGTGTGGCTGTTTTGGAGTTCGATTGAGGTGGTTTGATGGTTAGAATAAAGAGCTTTGTTTAAAGGAATTGCAATGTATGTGAAAAAGCTAATGGAGCCACACCAGTAGAGTTTACACACCTAAAAGGAGGAAAGACCTAAGCATCACACCTATGGTTCTAAGGAGTCACACCTACAAGAGATTGTGTACAAAACATAGTTGCTGGAAGTTACATTCATAAACTGATTCTCTAAAATGAAGCATCGGCAGCATAGTTATTTGTGAACTCACACACTCCTAAAGCTTTACATAGTTGGATTACTAATTTGAGAGAATACTTTTTGGTTCCAACTGCCATTTTGTAGGTCTAAACCTAGTCATCATTCTCCTATTCCAAGGATAACTTCATTTGAGAGAATACTTTTTCCTTGAAACATGTGTAGCAGAGAGATATCTTTTTTTATTATTATTATTATTGAAGGGATAGCATACATGCTACACTTTCCTTGGCTTATTTCCTGGGTACGTTGTTTGATTTATGGCAGGCTACCTTCTCCTGCAATGCTGAGGGAAGAAGGCTTATGTCCCTTAACTCCTGAGGAAGCAGTACTTATGCTTGCAGCTCTAGGGTTCAGTAGGAAGACACATATATTCATAGCAGGTGCAAATATATATGGAGGGAGATCAAGATTAACTGCTTTAACCAGCTTGTATCCTAATTTAGTTACTAAAGAGAAACTGCTTTCAGCAACTGAACTCGAACCATTCATGAATTTTTCATCTCAGGTAATAAAGTGACATTTTTCACCACTTTTTAATTGTGTTATTTTGTGGTTATCATCTGCTTAATTTGATATAGTGCATTAGGTGAGCCTTGTAGTGTAAATAGGAGGATGTCTGAATCCTCAAGTTAGCTCTTTATTAACATGTGGTATCTTGGTGATTGAAGTGAACATGGGACCAAGACCAGTACTTTGGATGATCCTTCTGTTGTAGCTTGCATCATGCTGAACCTGAACTTGTATCTCATGCTAAACAGCTTAGGCAGCTGTTATTGTGTGGATTTGGGTTGAGAGCAACACATTTCATACCTCAAAGGGTAGGTCTAAGAGGACCTTTTTCAAAGCATTCCTATCCCAGTGTGGTTTTGGTGGATCTATGACTAAGGAATGCCTTGTTTTTTCAGTTTTGAGTTTGCAATGAAATTTTAGAACCTGAGGGATGTCATTTATTGACAGGGAGTTTAAATTAAGCCCCAGAACCATGCAGTCTTCTGATTACTTGAGAAATTTACTGAAAACCATGTAATTTTTGTTTCTGAGAAAAGGTTTGGCTCTTTTGCATTCTACTACCGTATTGCAGCCTTTCCTTTTCAGTTCGCCATCAATTGTTTTTTGGAGTGGGGCTTCACCATCATCACTGCACCATGAAATGATACATGAACCCTGCTGTCCTTGTCAGATTTTGTTTTCTTACATCATTGAACTGTTTTTTCCTTTTTAATCATTCTTGATGCATGATGAGCTTATTTCTTGTCCAGCTTGCAGCGCTGGACTTCATAGCCTGCACCGCGTCTGATGCATTTGCCATGACTGACTCTGGGAGTCAGTTGTCATCTTTGGTATCTGGTTTTCGAATATACTATGGTGGAGGGAAGATGCCAACAATAAGACCAAACAAGCGGAGACTTGCTGATATTTTCAGGAAGAACAACAGTATTGAATGGAAGATATTTGAGCAGAGAGTTAGAAAGGCAGTTAGACAAACTAAACATGTGCTGCAAAGGCCAAAGGCTAGGAGTGTTTACAGATATCCACGGTGTAAAGAGTGTATGTGCCTAACAGAATAATGTGTTCCTTATCTGACATTTGATGCCATTGTATGTTCCATTTTTTTATTAATCTGATGTATTTCTTTCTTTCTCATTTCTGTATGCGAAAGACAAATTGGGGAAACGCCCAAAATACTAATAGAGTAACATACACGAGACTATCTCAATAGAAATATTGCATTCTTTCCCTTTCTTTTAGCTTAGCCCTGTCTTTTCTAGCATGGCTCACTCTCTAATGAATATATTGATTTTGATGCTTCTAAAATGCCTTTAGCTTTTCAACTTTTTCAGGCAGTGAACTGTATCCTTGGTACTTGACAGGACATTGTCACAATTTAGTATTTGTTTATAAATACCAAATACCCAATGGTATTGTTTGTGAACAAGAAGGAGCTGCTGTTAGGTATTGGTTATGTCTGATTTCTTGTTGCTTTTGATTTGTGGATTACTCTAGAGTCTAGCCGCTGTAAAACATAAATTTATGTTCCTCAAATATATTTTCTTAGTCTAGCCGTTGTAAAACATAAATTTATGTTCCTCAAATATAGTTTCTTATACATTTCGAACCCATGTCTATGATGTTGAAATAGGCAAAACAGATAATGGTAGTCTGACAATATGATTTAAACTTCCTGTCAGAACAATTTCACCAAAGCTAAACTCAGCCCCTGCTTTGATCACTCGAAACTGTATCTCAATATCTTGTATTTCTTGTGGAGCTATTCTAAACCAAGTTGGAGACAAGTTTACCATGGTCCCATTAGGCGATATGACTGAGCATGTGTATGTCTCTGGTCTGCTGCCTACATTCTTCAGACTCCGCTTGACTGTTAGAGAGCTTCTTAGTGTTGATATCGTCACTGAAGGTAGGTTCAGGTTGGCCGGATGGCTAAGCAATCGGCTGCACCTCTCTCCAGTTGCAGCATTGATCACAGACCAATCAATACCAGGCAATGAGCACAAAAAGTTTATGTGGTCTTCAAATTCTGCTTCATATTACACATCAGTTAAACTTCAGACGAATACTAAAAAAGTAAAAAACTTAGAGAGGTTAAATGTTACCTGCGGGTAAGACAAGGCCTGGATCAATAGCACGAGCAGGATTCACAAGTCCAGCGCCACGATCCAAATGAGTGGACGGATAGTAGCTATTAAGATAAGATCCTTCTGCTAGTATGACTTCTCCATAATTGTCATACTTGGTAGCAGTAGTGGAGATGGCAGATGCAATCATAGATGGAGTCCACGAAGGATTATATTGCTTGATAAGTGCTGCTATTCCCACTGCATGAGGTGTTGCCATACTTGTACCGGACAGTAGTGCAAAATGGTATCCTAAACAATTAGCAAGGTCGCCTTACAAGATACTCTCATCAATCTAATGATAATAGCTTTATAATACTGACTTGCTTACCAGTTAGTACGGGTTCTAAGGCACTGAGGGGGCTCCAAGCTGCCCATATTTGGTGTCCTGGGGCAAGAATGTCTGGCTTAAGCACATCGGCAGGATTCCTGTTAATGTCAACAAAATCTGGCCCCCTGGAAGAGAATCTGCTGACAATAGGTGCTTGCCCCACAAAAGAAGCAACTCTACCCTCTCTTATAGCTGCTCTTGCACAGTATTGAATCACAAATCCTCTCTCATCCCTCTGGATATTTTGCTCGTAGTACTGAGATATTATCTGCATATAGAGATTGCATTATATTTCTCACAAGATAAAGCATTCATGGTGCTTAATGTTTTCTGATGCAGCATTTAATACCTGTGCATCAGCAACTTTTGGAATTATAATGCCTGAAACAGCAAAAGGAATAGGTTCTGCAATGAAATCACCGTAGGCCGGGTTTGCAACAAAAGCAAAACCCATAAATCCCAGAGTTCTTGCTGTGTCAATAATGGCATTGATGTTTGACGTCCCATTATAGAAGCCGGCTGAGAAGACACAGATAACTATTCGTCCTCGCACAATAATTGGGTCCAATGCCTCTGGATATTGACATTCTTCAACATATGCTGGAGTCCTTGGGAATGCCCCATTTACCCTAACTGCATCTTTAGCCAGCACCAACTTACACAGAAACTTCCCATCTCCAAAAGTAGGACCTGGAAAAGATTATGCAACGCGTAAGTATAACAACGAGGACGGTGACAACCAAGCCTCAACCTTTGAAACTAGTTGGGGTTGGCTATATGGATCCTTTTTCTCCATTCTGCAAGAACATATATTGGTATTGTGCCAATTATACTACATCGATCGGATACCTCATACCTGACAAACCTACGCCTCCAACCTTTAGCCCATTTCCAAGAAGAAGAGAACCGGGGTAACTTCTGTCTGTGCTGCAAGCAGCTACACCTACAGCCCAAGGGCTGTAAGACACAACAGTTGAAAAGTCTGGCCCGTGGTTACCTGCAGCTTGAGCAACGAAAACTCCAGCTCGTCGAGCAAATAACATGAAAACATCAAACACACTTAAGAATGTAATGGTATCTTCTGGTGGTTCATCTGGTCCAACTGAGAGTGTTAATATGTCCACTCCATCCATTGTTGCCTGTGCCACAGATTCAGCACATGAGATTAATAAGATCCAATCAACAATATAAATGTTGTAGATATTTTCCGTTACAGACTAGTAAACCTCAAGACTTACTTGATCTATTGCTGCAACCACATCTGTTATAGTTCCCACGGTTGGATACACAGCCTTATAAACAGCAATTCTGAGGCCAATATATGTCGAGAGGTCATGTACTTCTCATCAAACTGTTGCCTAAACGCCATGCAAGTAAAATAATTAATGCTACTGTATAAAACAAAGAGCATACCGAGCACGAGGAGCCATCCCACTAGCTCGCCCATAATAGAAGCCATCCACAATCACTGGGACCCCAGCATTTCCAGCAGCAATTGATGCCACATGACTAAACATAGTATATTCATTTGTATCAATGACATCTTCAGCAGATGGCTATTTGATTATATTCAAGAGCATTTTACATAGTGATCATTGCAGTACCTGCCATGCCCAGCAGCATCAAAGGGAGAGAGGAAGTCCACTGAAGTGTTGAGAGTAGCAATTGCTTGAGCCCCAGCTGAGAAGTACCTAGCTGACAATATCTTACCATTACAAGAACTAGATGGAAATCTAGGCCCCGTTTCGCAAGCACCCGAAAAATGAGAAATATTTGATGTGAAAGGATTCAAGGGATCATAAGTAAAACTTGGATGTTTTGGGGTGATTCCTGTGTCAACAAAACCAATAACAATCCCTTCACCTGCATTTTTGTCTCCTCCTTCCTTTGCCCAAACTTCTTGAGGTAACCCTAGGAATTGAGGAGTGTATGTTGTCATCAATTTGGCTCCTCTATCTTTCTCCACCAGCTTCACTCCGGGAGCAACGTTTAATTTGTTTGCCTGGAATTTTCAACCAACAAAACTTACATTTACTTTCACCATCAACTTTGAGAAAATATATATAGAGAAAGAGAAGGCTAAGAAACTAGGAAAGAAACCTGAGAAGGGGTTGTATGAACAGAAAAGCCATTAACAATGTGTTTGAAGCTGTAGAGCTTGTTGTAGCTTCCAGTTTCTAGATTGCTTTGCAGAAGGTGGTCATGAGAATCCACCAAGTGCTTTGCATGAGCCTTGGAAACTTCACTATCCATAAAAAAATCTATATCCTGATCAGTACCAATAGAACAAAATGAATTCAACCCTAAAAATCTACATCCTCCCTGGCCCTAGAAGTCAAGGACAAATTTGTAAGAAGTTCAAGACAGGAAAACAACAGTAGTAATACCCGTCAAGTGCAAGTACTTTTCGTCCTTCATGACATAAATGGCTTCCACGAAATGCAACTGGCTCTTCTTCCATTAAGACCAAGTATACTGATCTTTCTTCTGCACAACAAGTACCAACAATAACAAAGACAAGGACAGTTATCAGAAGTGCATCATAACTCGAAGAAGCCGATATTGTATCAACCTTGTTTGCCATGATCATTTTCAGTGAAGGAAACATGAGCTCAGGCACCAGGGATGTTGAGAAAAATAAGCTGCCATATACACAGCATGCAAAAACGTAAAGTAATAATTCTTAGACGCATTGTCCATGTGAATAAAGCAGTAACGGTTTAGCTAATATGGAAAGGAAGCCCTGCTTTGGACCTAAACCGTTACAAATATACCCTTAGATTATTTCCTTGTATAGCATGCAAAAATGGTGGAGAATATCGAGTAAAGGCTTTTAGAGGTACTTCTTGGGCATGCATGCTGACATGCGTATCAGAAAAATTACTACAGAGACCTGGTACATGCAGACAAGAAGCGTGTTGCTAGGGCTTACCGATAATATTTACTCCCAAAATGTTGATTTTGGGAGGTCTTTATTCTTCGTTGATTAAATTGACTTCTTTTTTAAATCTAGGAGGGATTTTGATAGATCAAATTTTGATGAAATTGAAACAAATACGGTAATGAAATGACCCTCACACTCGGATTGATTGGCAACTTCGAGGCCTCCTGTCAAAATAAGAATTTATTACAAGGATAAAATACAACCCAACTTGACTCCTGTCAAAATAAGAATTTATTACAAGGACGAAATAAGGTGTAAAATACAACCCAACTTGAAGAAATGATCCGAAAAACACGGGCTAAGAACATAATTTGAATTTCTATTTAAGCTAGATAAAATATTGATATGAAAAAACCAGTTTGATCTAGCTAAATTTTTAGTGATCTGTTTAATATTGCCTAATAAAAAATAAAATAATTAAAAGATTTAATAAAAAAACGATTAACCCATGAGTTAAGTTAATAATGTAATGATTTAGACTCTTTTTAAGTCAAATATAATCCTCTCGACGAATATGAACAGGATAACTCCAGAGTGTTTTCAAGACTGTAACGGGTTGCACACCTGCCCTCCATCCTCGAGCACCACGGTGTACAAATATAGTACTCTTAGCCACGGTTTTGCAAGGCGGATGTCATGATTGCAAACTTTATAGATTGCCGAGTAACGCCCTAGGGCCACATGATTTATACTCTATTGCTTGTAGCTCTGTGCATGTAGTTAAGCTCTGAGGTGGTCGAATAATGTTGTTGACATGACAATTTAATCTTGCCAAATGAATAGCATAAAGAATAACCAAAAAGACAGCTAGGTCCACCAGCAGTCAGGCTCCAAGATCTTGAGGTCAGCTTTCGAAAATGAAAATTGTGTAGGAAAGAAGACCCAAGCTGGGACCATTTTTATTCGTCTAAGCCCACATGATTTTTAACAGTGTATAAATGAAAATCAAGGAGGCGTTCCTGCTTGAACCTAAGGTCCTCATTTCAGTTTGTGGCCATAAGTTCAGACTTGGGCAATGCATCACAAGTCTATAATGATAGTTGTGAAAACTCTGCGTGTGGAACATAGACCACAGATGAGCAACTACAATATAAGTTAAGCTGGTCGCTATCAAACTGGCAAGTGAACCATCAGCATAAATGGGGTTTCTGTCTTGGCTTCAAAAAAGGGAAAACCAGAAACTAAGAATGTCTACTCCATGCAATAGGTTTGATGTCAGAAAACATCCAAAATGAAGCCTTTTTCAGGATAGATTCATAATAAATTAATTATGTCCTGAACCTAGCATAGCTTACATATTCCACAAGACAACACAAGAAATTACTGACAGCCCAGTTTGAGCAAAGCACACCATGGTCTTTTGCACTGTACATCTCAAACACTGACAATCTACAAGTTAAACCTGCAAGAAGATTTAGGTCTCCCTGTGCATTTCACTGACCTAACTGCACTCATCTCTTCCGACGCTTGTTCTCTACCTGTAAAGTTCAGAGACTTCAACAATCATTCATTTCAGAGAACAATAAAGAGGGTAAACATGCCATCATTTATGAAGATTGGGCTATGTATGTGATCAATGTTTTTCCCTAACCAACATCCAAACTTTGCAAGAACAATATTAGTGAGTGTCTTCATGTAATATATCCAAATTCCAATACCCTGATATTTTTCCCTAACCAAAAACATCCAAACTTAGCAAGAACAGTATTGGTGTCTCTACACAATATTTCCAAGTTCCAACACCCTAATGCAACATTCTGGATGAAGACAGAAAGCCATCCATCCATTGTGCATTGTAATCCCTTGGCATAGACAAATAACTTAATTCCAATAAATGATGATGAAACAAAATAGCTGTAAGATCACGGTAAGAAGCTAGAAGTGACTGTAAAGAAAATCGCACCATGAAGGTTGCATATGGATTACATATAGAAAGGCATATGTGAAAAACAAGATCTGGCTCAATGTTTCTGACATGCCTCAGACAACAAGAAGTTGATAGTAGCCTTCCACGTAGAAACATGCAGATACACTCTCCAACCGACTATAACATCACATCCTGATCTTCCTTTTTTTTTTTATGAAATTATATCCCAATCTCAAAACATCCTAAATATGTGCTATAATGGGAATAATGAGCATTCATAGTTGCAGTGAATACCTTGCCTTAATTTCAACCAAAATCACACTCTGCCACAGAAAAGAACTTGTTTTCAAAGAGGAATATTAGAGTCTAGAAAAGAACCAATAAGTGGCAGTATTAAGCACACACGGGACAAAGTGGGTAAATATATCATTGTGGATTTTGATATAATGACAGACCAAACTTCTAATTATACTCTGTAACCATGGAGCCAAATTTAGATTGACAGTTCAGAATGTCTTGTACATTGCAGGATTGGAAAGAGAAATGAACATAAAAATCTATATCAAACAACTTCTAACATTTGCACCACCCAAGCATAGCCCACTCTATCACAACAATTCAGATGAAGATGCAACTATTGAACCCTGATCCATCTCATCCAAGCAAATCAATACAATAACTCAAATTTTCAAATGGCAATGCGTGCATCAAAGTTACAATCTTCTGAACATTATAAACCAACCTACACTTCAAATTCCATAAGAAGATAGGGATCAGGCAAGTGTAGAAGTGAAAATTGTATTGCCAGTGTAGCACAACCCATGAAACTATATAAGAGCAAGAGATTTCTAACACAAAGTATTAGAAACATATAAACTTGATTAATCACAGTCCATAACAAATAAGATATAGAAAAATAAATGAACATGAGCACGAAGCCAAACTGCTATGTGAAATACATGGATCATGCTTACTACAGGTAAAAAACTCTTTTCTTTTCAAGATCAGCAAGCTATTGCGGCCAAAATGCAGCCCCAACCCATGCATTCAATTTCATACATGAAAGCAGTAGTGCATCCTACAAATATATTCTTTGGTACCAGCTAAATGTTCAGTACATTTTACCCAAAAGGATGGTTGATGCCACAATGGTAATGGAGACTCATGTATCACTTATCTACTCATCCACACCATACACCCATCATTAGAGTTATCAAAACACTAATATTAACAACCTACTCCACACAATATTAGTAACAAATCCTGTTAACTTCTTAAATCACAACCCAAAAATCATCGCAGAAAACAAGCTCATAGCATGTCATGCACAGTAAATGGGGTATATTAAGGCCACAAAAATGTATCTCCAGAAAAAAGGAAACAAGATAGAGAAAAGTCTCGCCTTGACTTCAGCTAAGGATGATGCTGAAAATCCATTCTGTGATCTTTTCACATCATCATCAGATGCACACTCAGAACACATGAAGTGATCCAATTTCTTTGCCTCTTCAATTGTCATGTCAACACAAGCAGGATGATACCTACAAAGAACATGAGTAGCATAACTATTAAAGTAGACTAAAACCTTTTTTAAGGCTATCACACATGAGCATACAGACGAAATTCCCTTACTATTCACGATGCCTCCAAAATGTAATAGAAACAGAACTATTCACAATGCCTCCAAAAAGTAAGAGAAGCATAACTATAAAAGCATACTATCCCCTGCCATTCAAACTACATCCAAAAGGCCTGAATTTGGGATCATAGCAAAGGAATTTACATTCTCTGTGGGTTAGTAAGCACTAGAAATGCACGACAAAGAATGTTTTGCGTCTTCTACTAGCAAGTAGATATAACACCTGGGTGAGTCAGTTTAATACCATTAGAACTATGATATTTGAGAGCATAAAACCCCATAGAAATGGTAATAATCTTAATGGGGAAAAGGAAAAACCAGAAAAATCACATCTTGTTAACTGCCATTGACTTAAAGCAACAGACAAAATAGTGTTGAACAGCAAAGCAAAAATATATGGCCCCAGAATGATGCCAATATCATTTGTAAAATTTAACTAGAATAACTGCCCACTAAAGTCCAGATTTATGATCTAAATGGAAAAGGTGGGCACAGGGAGGATAACACTTGATGAGATCAAGCTATCAGCTCAAATAGCAGTCAATTCTCCCGCATCAAGCAACTTGTTTTTGTATATTTGCACTTTGTTTCTTGACACGGAGAATTGCCTCTTTCTAATCCTTGTGCTCCTTTGTCTTTCCAGCATTGATAATTGAATGGCTGAGAACTTCACCAACAAAACTCTCTTATTTTTTTTTAATTTACAAGCCTTCTCTTGGGTTTAAGAGTGGAAGTCCTTAGCTCCTTAGCCTTAGGACACAAAATTTCACTTTTTTTTTTTAATTTTTCCCCATTTTTAAATTCCTATAGAACACATTTCCCAAATTTTTTACTGTCACGGGACTTCCTTGGAGAAAACTAACTGACTTAATAACCAAAAAGAGAAAAAGAGAATTAAGAAAAAAAAAAACAACAGAGACAAGAAAGCTACATTACCAGTCCTTGCAACCCTCACACTGCACCATGAGATCATCTGGGTTATATGGCATCTCACATTTGCAATACCTTCAAAAATCAAAAAGCACTAGGACCTCAATCAAACAACAACACACTAACAAAAAATAAAACACATTCCAGCATACTCAAATCTGAACCATGTTGAAAGAAAAAACTCACACAGCAACACGGTCTGGTGTGAAACCTCCAGTAGCAGCCTTGTACTCAAACCTACAATAATAATCCTCAGCTCCGACATTCTCGAGCTTAGTATAGTTCTTAAAAGAGTGAACTATACACTTCCCTTCAATAGTGTGAGCACTTTGTACATCATAATGATCTGATAAGAACAACTCTTTTGCTCCATGAAACTGCCTGCGTCCTCCCAAAGACTCTTCTGGCCTATAGTACCATCTCACTCTAACCTTCACATTGTTTCTGCTATCAGCCTCAATCGCCTCAATTTTTGCCACGTATGAAGGCCTACCAGTATCAGATGGTCTCATCAATACACAATCCCCCGCTACATAAACACAAGAAAACACACAAAAAGATCAAAACTTTACAACAACCCATTATCAGAAAGCCACAAAACAAACGAAAATCAGAACTTTACAACAACCCAGATAAATATAACTGCGAAAACGCATTTTGAGAATGTTATTACCTCTAACAACTTTGGTAGTGCCACGAATTGTGTAGGAGTCAAGGTCCTTCTTGCCTGTTTTAGGCTTGGAGATGATGCCTCCTGGTCTGGTTTTAGCCATGGGACCTTAAGACTTCAAGTGTCTTCTCTTCTTGATATTGATGAATTGGGATTTTGGTAGAAAACGAAGTGGAGATTTAGGAGGGAGAGAAACCCTAGGTTCTTGACATTGAAGAGAGAGAGAAGACAACAGAAGAAGATGCTGTGACCCTTGACCTGTTAGAGTGTCATTTTTTTTTTTTTAGTGTGTGTGTAAAGCTTAATTAACCACAAACTCTGTAGGTTGGTTGTAATGATATGGATTTTCGTTTTCCTGTAAGAGTTTAAGGATTGGTTTTGTATTTGGTTTAGTTTTGTCATTGGGTTTTGGCTAATGGGGTGTTGCCATGTAACCCAATTTGTGTAAATATTGGATTGTCTTTTCTGAGTTTTGTCTTTATGTCCCATCCCATGTAATCTCATAAATGTGAGGCAGTTTAGTAATTTTACTTCATACTGAAATATATTTTTTGTTTCATCATTGAAAAAATTTATTAATTTTAGTTTAGTATTTTAAAATATTTTTTATTTAAAAATATATTAAAATAATTTATTTTATATTTAAAAAATTATTTTTTATATTAATATATTAAAACAATTTTAAAATACTAAAAAAAATCAAAATTTTAACAAAAATATATCTCAACCACTCTTTAACATTCTATAAAATACTTTATTATGACAAGATAAGTGAATCTAGATTAACCTAAACCAATCTAAAATCATGTTATTTTATTATTTTTATTTTAAAAAATTAAAATAATATTATTATAATAACAAATTATACCAAATTTTAATTAGATTAATTAAATCATATAAATTTACCAAATTAATTTCTATCTAATTTAATTTTAAACCCAGCCTACATCAAGTTTAATAATGAGTTTAATAATATTACTTTATTTGAGATCATCTCAAAATCATACCTATTATTTAAAATTTGACCAAGTTAATTTATCAAATTAATTTTTATTTAATTTAATTTAAAAATCAAATTAAGTCAAGTTTAATAACACTTATTTACATACTTAATTATTCTAAGATGAAATTACAACCATATAAATTCAATCTAAAACCATTTAGATACAAATTAAATAAACTGAATAGTATAATTATATGCTAAATAACAAAATTCAAATATTTTTCTAAAAATAAATTGATTGAAATTCTTTTTTTTTAATAATTTTGACATTTTTAAATCAAAACCATTCAAAAGACTCAATCAGACCTAGTCTCTAATTAACCATTTTGTTACGGCATAGTCAGACCCATCTTGACTTGATAGAATTTTCAAAAGTTGCAAGGGCATCTTGTCCTGGCATGAGAAGAGCGAACTTAGGCCATTGATCTTTACGTATTCTCAACATGTATGATATGTCGAAATCAAATGCCCACAATTTACGATGTGATGCTGACCTGCCAACCGTTCCTTTTCAACTCTTAAGCCTTGTGTTCTTGACCTGACAACGGTCATTATGTTGCCAAGCTTATAGCTTTAGCAACACGCATAATCCTGAGTGGGATTCCATGTGGCATTGAGTATCAATTCAACCTCAACAAATTTCACAGCATCAATGCCAAATTTCATCTTGAAATGCATATCGCAGAAATATTAATCATCGAATGGCTTGTCCTGAGGCAAATAGAGTACATTAGGCTGTTTTTTTGGTGTTACAGAACCAAAAAATACAGACAAAGAAGAGACAAAAATATAAACAAATAATTTTAAAGTAATTTTTTGTATATTTACATGTTTTCTCAGCATTAACAATTTTCATCTCCGAGAAAATAAAATCGCAACCCTAATAACCTCTTCAATTACCGATGCACAATTTGCAAAGGCTAAGCCATGTTCAAAACAACAAAAAAAGCCATGCCTAGGTTTTAACTACCCCACCAAACTTCAACTGTAAAAATTCCTAGCTCGAAGACAAAACTAGCATGCATGGAATGAACATCTTGGCCACGTATTTAAATCTTATAACACAAACAGCTAAGAAATGAATTATTTTGGTTGGCTATTCTCCTGTGAAAGGTAAAAAAGGATTCCTCATGGAATAGAGCTTACGCATGCGCTTCATCGTTTGATTGGAGTGTGCAAAAATCAAAGACGCAGAGACAGAGAGACATGCCTTTCCTTCTGCTGCACGAGCTGACAAAGCAATCTTCAACCCCAAACGCCTCACCTTCTTGTTTAATTCAATAGCATGATTTTGTGGTTAAAGACCATGCCTGACAGCACCACCTCTAAACTGTGATCCAAACATTAATGTTAGGCCCGCCTAACTAATCTTCAAGTTAAGGAAGCATTGACACTCAAATAAAACAAAGATCAACAAGGGTGAAAGAGGCTCTTTACCTGGGGCCACCGCAATGTTCCATACCTTGCTCGGCCAGTGCCCTTTTGTCTATATAGCTTTCTTCCAGTCCCACTAACCTCACCGGTTGTTTTAGTTGAATGTGCTCCCTGTCGACAAATCAATGGATACCAGTATCAGAGGCATCCACTTTTTAAAGAGGAAGGCTTCACGTGCAGGTAGCAGATTTTTTTTAAGAACATGAAAGTTGACCCAATTAGGAACAAAATACTTGTCCCGGTTCATGACACATAGCAAGATAAGAACTAGCAAGTCATCAGACAGCTTTTCATAATAAACAAACCCAACAGGTTTTATCAATGATATGATCAGGAAGAGAGTTCTTCATTTGTCATAATCCATTAATTTCTTTGAAGATTTTAAGCATGGTGGTTTGAGACTACCTATTGTTGTTTTGCAAGCTGCCATCACACAACACGAAGAATAATATCATCCCCAATAGGGAAATCAAAAAACATCACCAGCCAAAACCATTAAGCCCTTGTCCTAGTTATGAAACTTTGTCGCTGGAATTACAAGGTCCTGATAAAGTCCTGTATCACAACATCATGTCAATATAATATCCCTGACTGTAATTATTTAAAAAAGAAAAAAAGATGAAGTCAATTCAATTCAGAGCTATTAAAACTTATGCAGTGAATCAATAAGCCCGATAAAATAAATCCCATTCTCACAATTTTATGTATACAAGGAAAGAAAATAACTAAAACTGTATTTAAATCACTCCCATCAGTCAAAACTCACGATGCAGCATCAACCAGTAAGAAAACTGAACTTTTATTGGATTGTATTCACATGATATTGCATGTTCCATGGAAAAGATTAAACAATATCATGGAGGACACATAACATGCAAAAATAGGTGAATTGGCAGAAGGAAAAAAAATATTGCAAGAGTTAGAAGCCCCTTCAGCATGTGATTTTTTTCCTTTTTCCTCTTCCTTATAAATTTGATGGGGGAGAAGTGGTAATCATTAATAACAATCTGAAGTAAGATACAACTGTTTAAGAACTGAGGTCAAAACTATTCTACCTGCCTTTTCCTTAGTTTTTTTTTTCCTCATTTAATCAGGAAGCATCCAACTAAAATATCAGTCTAGAAAAAATAGCTAGATAACTGTATAACTGGACCGACTACACGACTGGGATTTGATGATATTGTGTAACCACACCAAAAGAGTTGAAACCAGAACCATATTAAGTTGTTGGTTCGAGAGTCTCTGTTCAGCAGCAAGTTAAAAAAATAAATGTTCCAATCCCAATCACCCTTTTATCATTTAATACCACAGGGAGGACTCCATTGAACTAAATGTGGAGAAATGCAAAACAAGTGCACAACATATCACTGCATTGCCATACAAGTGAAATTTAAACTCTCTTCATAGTCCGTACCTATGTCACATTGTGGCGTTACCACATTCTTTGCAGATAATAAATCAGAAGGAAACTATCCATCAGTAGATTCAGGTTGAACGCCGAAACCCTTCCATAAGCAAGGGAAGACCCCCCACCCTACATTAAAACATGCAATACCATCAGTTCATGACTTTATCAGTCGAAGCAAATCCAAAACGAGTTTTGACAAGGTGCACATAAATAACCCACATCCTCCAGGTTCAGAATTTGATGTGGGCGAAGAAGGAAAAAATTTAGAAACAATGAGTACAAACCTTGATAAAGCTAGAAGATTCTGCAGAAAATAAACAATCCCCGGAAAAATGTCCATACAAATCTGTTACAACAAAGGTAAACAAAATTTAAAAAAAAAAAGAAGCTAAAAGGCTAAAAATCTAAAAAAAAAAAAACACAGAAAAAATTCCAGGAAAGCAAGTTCCTTTACCATGAGAAGCTCGACATGATTGACTAGTGAGACTAGAAGAATCACCACGGCGACCAAGCCGAGAGCAGGGTCCAAAAGAACGCAAAATCCTTCTCGAAATCGACAGTCATAACTCTAACTACCTAGAAGCACAACTCCACTGATCCAAGCAAGCCAACGCCACTTCACCTGTTCATCTATTACTCAAAAAGTTCAGATTTTTCACTTTTTATACTAGTAATAAACAGAAATATTGAAACCCAGATTGGATTATTGACCATTAATTATGATAATAAAATTTCAAATTTTCATAAAGGAAATGAAAAAATAATTATAATGACTGCTAGGTGTTTGATAAAATGCTTCATCAAAGAATACAAAGGTAGCTCAGGATATGTTGCGGTTAAAAAGGAGAGTACCGTGAGATGAAACCTTGAATGTAGAAATGAGACCGATGATTAATAGTATTCGATCGTCCTCCAGCCGGAGAGGATCGTTTTTGAGAGAAAGGAAGCACTGTAAGAGTGGGTGAGAGGAGAGGATAATAGCAAAGCAAAAGCCCAAAGCTTTCTTCCCATGGGATTTCGTGGGAAGTTTAATGGGCCACTCCCCTCTTGACAAGAAGCCTTTGAGAATTATGGGCTGCTTTCAAAAACGAAACATATGCTGTTTTTTTTTTTAATTTTTTTATTTAAGATAATTCAATTAACTCATAACAAAATCTAAATTACAAATCAAAAAATTAACTCAAATTAATATAAAAAAATATTTCTTTGACCACAAAAAAACAATTAATTTTAAAATAAATTTATTTTAAGTTGATAGAGATTTTTTATTGAGGCATATTTTATAACAAGAAAATATGTAATATATAGAGTAGTGAACAAAATGACCATTCATTCAAAAATTAGCTTGGAATTTCAAATGAATAAAAAAAATCATCCATTTTCAATTGAATGAAAGCATCTTTCTACAAAAAGAAGTTTTCTTATGGTTTTTTTTTTTTTTCAAATGGAGAATTACAATAAGAACGCATAGAGCTTGTTCAGTCAAATCGCATGATGCATTATTTCATGATATTTAGATGATAATACTTGAGCATGCATGATAATAAAGTGTTAGCAAGCATGGTATTGATCTATTTATACCTTGTCTGCCGTCAATATAAATAATATTTTTTTTCTTCAAGAAGAAATGTTAGCAGCGAAGTTATTTTATCCAGGTTATGAAAAATATGATTTTATTACAGGTTCTATATATATATAATACTGGTAAATGAGGTATTGGAGGAAAATTTGAAGTTAAGTTTTAATATGATTTCTGTAGTTACATTTTAGGTATTAGAAGATGAAACTATGGATTTAATAAATGCATTGGTAGAGCATCCAAGAGAAGGGAAGAAAATCCATTTTCTTTCTGAATAATTACAAATCAAGGGAAGTAAGTATATTATACAGATGAAAAAAATTTGTGATTAGTTCGATGTATACATGGATGTCTTTTCAGTACTATGCAAAATATTCAAATTAATTATTCTCAAAAAATATAAAGTTAATTATTAAAAATACAAAACCTATCAACAGGCGTGAAGACTAGAGTAGATTATTATAGAGCTTGCAATGGATTGATAAGAGTATTGTTGCAATAAATTAAAATTACATGAGATTTAATTTTTTCTTGGAAATTTGTACTGAAAGTAGTTTGACTGGAATTTATTGAATTAGAAACTTTCCAAGGAAATTGAATCCATGGAGTTATTTATTGAAATTCAAATGAGATTGGTTATAGTAAAATCAGTAACATTCTAAAAACCTTTCTTCTCAATCTTGTTTCCTTTTAACAGATATTCTACTTCCTTTTTCCTTCAAAATAAACTGTATCGTAGAACTAACATCAAATCCCCAGTTCGAGATCCAAATAAACCATAGCAGGAATGTTACAGTGCTTGTGCTTTATCAAATGAGAATCTAGTAACTTCTCATTCCCCTATATACAATGTAACAGATAGAGCCATTAAATTAGATCTAACCCTGCAAGTCGACCCTTCAAAGCCTGGTGGTCTCCAGACCCCTACCAAGTTACCAGATAGGGCCCCTTTTTCCAGACTAAATCCCAGAATTTTGTCCAAAGTAAATACGAGACCGTTATTGAACTCCCCTCTGGGAAGTTTCAAGACTCCCACAAGGACGTGTGCAAGCAGCAGACACATAACATGATGATCAACAATCGAAACAATAAAGACTAGCATGAAAACTTGATGAATAGAACATCGACCATCGCATGAGCAAGAGCTCATTTCAGCCAAAAAAGAATCAGTGTAAATGGGAAGTGGAGCCATATGCAACGACAACAAACGTTGAAACTGTAAGCTTCAATTTGATATCCATGGCTCCAAAACAGGCTTAAGCGGGATATAATTCATGCAAGTACAATAGCAAGGAGCCCCCAGTTGATAATTGACATTTCTTTATGCCCTGAAAGTCTAAAACCTAGCAGGAACCAGGCACCTATTTGACCACACCCATCCATAAACACCACTTGAGAGTTGAGAACATTACTATACTATATATATGTATATACTTGAGAGACGGGCTGGTTTCACAGCATTCAACTACATTAGATAGCCTCCGGATGCATAAAAGTACACAACATATATAATTTGCATGTCAAATGGGGCAAGTGTATTAAGAATTTCACTTGCATTCCAGCAGTAAAGATCAATCATGTATCATGAATGATCTTCAAAGCAGTGTGGGAGAGATGTCCATTGGGAAAGGATTGCCCAAAACATTATCCATGTAGTAATGAGGATGGCCGGCATCCATCACCACAAACTGCATGTCTTCCGATGGTTTCCAATGTCGTTTCCTTTGGTTAATGAACCAGTTGTTTATTTGCTTCTGATCCAGACCAGTGGATTCAGCAAGGGCCAGCTTCTGCGACTCCTGTTGACGCATAAAATAGCTAAAAGATCTATGAACAAAAATATGCATAAACAATTGTCAAACATAATGTAATCTCCCACACAAAGTGACGAAGTATCTAACCACCTACTTACAAGAGCTGAATTACTTGTAGTTTGCACTTCAAAATAAAATTCCACTCGGCACAAACAAATTTGTGAGAAAAGGTTTGAGAATCATCCGCAGCGACCAAAAACGTCTTTGAAAAAACAAGTAAATCTAAAACCAAGGGGTAATCAACCGAGGGGAAGCAAACTAGGGTTAATTTAGATCCAGTAAAAAGTCTTCATGAACCACTTGTCGCGTGAAACAGAAGCCAATGATGAGAGAAAGGAGAGGAGAAAAATTAGCTTTTACAGTGCTATGACATGAAGAGGGACATAAATGCTTCCCCGGCTTCTAATTCTTGCACTAGGGCGCAACAAAATATGGGATTGACGAAGTTCGGTGACCAAGAACATACATACCGATGGATATGGCCATTTGTAATGCCTGCTCCACCAATCCAGCAGCTGTTGCCTGGCTTCTTTCGGTAACTTCCCTTTCTTTCTCTTTTTCATGAACTCCTGCTTGAGACTGCCTAAATATCCACTGTACCTGCGAAGTAGCTGCCCCTTCAGTTCTTGATCTTCAGCTTGAGGATCTATGAAGTTGTTGTTCACATCAACCTCTTCTTCAGATGACACATTCCTATCATTGCCATCACCACAACCTGATGACAACATAAATGAGTTAGCAGCTCAAAACGCATTAAAATGTCCAATGAGAAGTTACCGCAGCAACTAGCATGATATTTTCTTAGTAACTGTGTGTTGAAAGACAGTAAAGCAGCACCCATACTGCTGCTGCAACAGGAAAACCCTACTCCATTACCACTTACATATGGAACTATACAATTATTTAAACTTCCACCATTTTCATGAAAACGAGGGAAGCTCGTCCTTCAAATCTATTTACTAGTTCGTACTTTTTTCATGAATTACAAGGCAAGAGTCAGTAACACATTGAATGACAGTTGATTCTGATGAACCATTCTTAAAACTCTAATCAAACAACCATTTCCCTAAAAGGTTTATGAGAAGTATTGGAGTAAACTATACTATAGCAATAACCTAAGACAACGAAATAGATCCTTGCATCAATGAGTCAGGCTTCATGAAAATAGATAGACAAAACTCAGGCAGATTAGGGTTTCGTTGTTAAGATTGAAAAACAATCCACAAACTCTTACACCTTGTTCACGCTCATGCGATCCAGCATTAATTAAAGAATCATGGCAGTATCACTGTACCAACTAGCGAGCATGAATGAAGTCCATTAATATTTAGGAGATGCAAATAAAACGTATTGCATTTTAATTACAACAAATGGACTTACTAACAGTCCAAGTCCATTAGAGGCCTATAACTGCTCGTTTTCCGCCTCTGTGTATCTTGCTCCGAAGCCATCAAAGTTCGAAGAATATATGAATACATCTTAATCCAAAGAGGACTGCATTACTGTCCATGCAGAACCAGATAGACCATGAAATTCTACCTAGATGCAACATTTAACACACAACACTCTTATAAGAAGACACTTACCTTGTAATAAGGTTGGAAATAAGCTCACAGATTAATATAACTCTAATTTAGCTATGATATTATTACTTGTATTACAGAAATCTTTCAAGAGGGAGAGACAACGTCCCTTAAATACAAGATTATCACTACAGTTCATTATGAGAAATAAATGAAAGATTGTGAATCAAATTTAATCCCTTGACATATATTGTGATTTAGGTATCCTATGGGAGAACCCACTCCAATTCTAGCAATACTAGTGAATTTGCTGTCAAAAGAACAAAAGAAGACACTACAAGCAGTCCTGATTTCCATAAAATACACAACCACTAGTGAAAAGGTCCTTTTACAATGGATGCAGATCTCCTTCACAAATCACAAGTCATCCGCCTCTAATCGCATCACTCCCATCCATGTTTCCGTCGTCCTCATAAGTTTTAAGCTCGTGATCCATAATCTGAACACTAAAATTCTCAAGGAACCCTATAAATATTAACACTATTATCCCTCACCTCGCTAAAATATGATCACTTGTGTAATCTCATGTATTTTCAAAACTTTAAACATTCAAGCCCTGCAATTGCCATCTTATCAGCGAGATGCATGCGTTGCTTTTTACGAAGAATCTTCTATGCAATCGAGACTCTATCAGCCAGATATTAAACTAGCAATCTTCAAAAGTACTTAAAATTGTATGGCAAAAACGCATATAAATTATAAGAACCTAGCTTTCAACAACAGTACTAGTACAATATTGATTGGAAATAAATGGGTCAATATCTACCAATACAGGAAGTAGAGTTGAAGAAAAACAAAACAAAATACACAAGCACCGAGAAGAGAATCAAATCAGAGAACATCAACCCTACCACCGCATCGACGTTCAGCAAGAAAGACCGTCTTCTCTATGGATACCCTACCACCTCAAACAGTTCCATCTAGGGAAAGGAAAAAAAAAATGTACATGCCAGGGAAATAAATATAACAGCACCCACTTGGGGAAACAAGCTCTTCGATGTTGTTAATTAATCCTTCTTGGAAAAAAACACATGCATGAAGTCCTATTAGTATTTTATTAAAGAATTAAATCAACAATAATAAACAAGTTAAAATATTTTAATTTGGAGCTCAAGAGACCTTAACACACCGAGAGAAGGGGAGAGAGGGGAGGCGGTGGGGGTAGAGGGAGAGGTTATAATCACCAGAAATTGGAGATGAAAGAGTTAGAGCTTTGAATTGACACTCAACCCTCTGAAGAAACAACATGGCTTCCTTTAATGGTTTAGAGAGCTCTTGCTCATACTTGGTCAGCATCTCACAGTAAGCCTCCATGAATTGGTCAAGGGCTGGATCTTCACCGATGCAGCCTGTGTTAGCGGGGGGCATAGAAGCAGCCGATGCGCAAGCTTCTTCTAACCTAGCCACCACTTCAGGTGGTGCTCCAACCTGAAGAAATACTGACATGTGAGATATATATATATATATACACATATCCCATGAATGAAAGGGGAAGGAAGGAAAGAGAAGAACTAATTAAGCTCATGTCTCTATCATGTGCATTTGCTTAAAAGGGTTTGACCTCACTTTCTTTGCAACAGAATTTTCTTGGATGCATCAAAAGAACCCCGAAAAAGTTTAGGAATTGGGAGATGTTTACTACTTGGATCCATAATTACAAGAACTTTTGGCAAAATTTGAGGATAACTGAGTTAGTCTACTTCCGCAAGAGAGTGTTGCAACTAGGCATGCATGATAGCAGAAAGAAACACAAATATATTTATGTGTTTGGGGTGTTAAGTTAATAGGGTTACAGAGACTGGACATTCAGCTCCGTTCTTCACCTTTTGACAATTAGCATAGGCAGCAAGGAGACGATGGTAGTGAGGATGAGCCATAATTTTGGCCTTAACAGAAGAACCACTACCATCATTGTTATCCATGAAATAACACCCAGTAGCAGTGACCGTGTTGTTGTGGTTGTGATCGTCGATAATCATAGAAGAAGAGCCACTTGCATTACTATGTATACGGTTATGGCCTTGATTGTTTGTAGGAGGTAGAGGAAGGAATAAGGTATTTGATATTGACGAATCGCCCTCATTAACCCGATGATTATGATGATGATGCTGATGATGAGCAGAAGACGAAGAAGACATGAGAGGCGTCATCATCATCATAGGGCATAGTCCATTACTGTTGTCTCCAAAAGCCATCATACATGAAGTGGTACTTGAACCACCATCACCACCACCACCCTCCATTATCTCTCTCTCTCTCTCTCTCTCTCACTATCTTATCTTTTTCTTAGTTGTTCACTTGTGTGCCTTGCAACTTGGTAGCTACTAGTGAAGTATTAGTAGTAGTACAAATTTTAACCCCATGACCCCCCTTCTCTCTCTTCTTCTCTCTTTTTCTTCCCACCTACCTATGCAAAACCTTGTATTTTCTTTGCTCAAAAAGTGGGGTGTGGTATTATTATTGTGCAGTGCCCTCCCGGGATTTATGCCTCAAAGAACAGACTTTTTCAGAGAAATCCTAAATAGTAATAGTGTAGATAGAAGTAGCAAAAGAGTCAGTATCTTGTTATATGTTGGTAGGAGGGCTTGGCGCTATCTTGGCAAGCGAGATAGGAGTCTCTGTCTGCCCAAAAAGACTGCACAGATTTCCTTCGGAAAATGAGCGAGGGAGCGAGTTTCTGGTCTTTAAAAAGAAAGGGGTAATAGCAGAGTGCACGCGAGAGAGAGAGAGCAGCAGCAGGAGGTGTGGCGGTGGGTTGATAGATGATAAAATGATAGGAAATATTTGGGTTATCTTAGAGGACTGTTCCCAAACTTTACCTTCCCAATGAAAACTCAAGTGTCTACCTCCCTCTTTTCTTGCACTGCCACTGCCATTACTGGCAAAGAGAGAGAGAGAGAGAGAGAGAGAGAGAGAGAGAGCCAAAGTTGCGAAGAAAGAAAAATATGAACGATCAAATCGAGGAAATATGAGAAACCAGCCACGAAAGAAATCTGCCTATAGTCTCTATGTGGTGTAAAATGGAGGTTTTGATGGGGGCACGGTTATCAATATAACCCTACACAAGTCTCTTCTCTCTGCCTCTCTCTCTCTCTCTCTCTCTCACTCACTCACGTACAGTATCTGGAGTACACTACAATTTCTTTCTTCCTTTCATCTCTAATATTTAATGCAGGGGTTGATAGCAATTTGTCCATTAATATTCTCCCTAACTTATATGCTGTCCTCTTCTCCGCCTTAACCTTAACCCTAGGGCCTTAAACTCCCAATGTTATGCCCACCCACCATCTCCCTTCTTCTTGTTCATCTTTCTGTTTTTTGCTGTGACAGTGGCCACACCTGTCCTTGTTGTTTTGGTGGGCTTCGAGCTCTTTAATGCCAACCCTCCCCAACTCACCATGCCATGTTATTTTTTCACAAATCTCTTGTGAAGAATAAATCTCGATGATAAAAAAATATATATGCTAAGTGAAAGTCCTAGTTGGTGACCTAACCCACGCTACGGAGGTCGCGTCGGATAAAGTTCTTTCAACATAAATAAATAAAAATTTAGGTTACATTATATCCAAATTATGGCTTTTTATTTGGCTCATGACTCAAGTTAATGTGCTTTGGATAATTTTTATAATGTTTAGAGACAACTCAACAAGTAAAAATATAATATAATTTTTTAATTTTAAAAAAATAACTTAACCATACTAAATTAATTTATCTAATTAATAATTTGGATCTTGAAATTTATTAAATTTAAAATTAATTAATAATTTGGATCTTGAAATTTATTGAATTTAAAATTTTTATTTTTTATTTAATTATATAATAAAAAATTTAATATTTACAATATCAAACATCAACTAAATATTAAAATATTTATTTAAGATAACAATAATACTAAATAAATTAAATTAAATTATGAAACTCTTTTGTTAACATGATTTTTTCTAGTTTAGGAACTAAAAGATGATATTTATGTTTTATATAGTAAGTTGAGAAATATATGAGTTTATGAATAAAAAAATTGATAATATTAATTAAATATTCAAATAAAAAGCTACTTTTTTGGTATAAAGATAAATATACTTATAAATCTTTAACACGTATCATTATTTTATTTAGAATGCTTTCACTCATCCTATCCTTGGCCAATTGTTATTGCTGACAACAATTTGTTTCCATTTTTATAAAACTTGTATTTGTGGGAACTAATCAATTTAACTTTATGATCGCAGATAATTAATAATAATATAACTTGACTTGAAATAAATTAAAAAATAAATATTTAATGTGGAATTTTTTATATAAACATCAAAATAAAATATATTAAATTAATTTATTCTAACCTCTCCATTTACATGTTTGATTACAAGACCACATTGACATCATAAAAAAAAATTATAAAAAATTATAATATTTAATTATCAATAACTTTAATATTTAATGATGAAATTTATAAAAAAAAATAAATTAAAAAAATTACTCAAACAACACTATTTAACCTACAACAGCATGTTATATGTCACATTTTGTTATGTTTTTTAATTATTTATATTGATTAGAAAATTAATCTTTAAATTTTTAAAATTAAAAACTTATTTTTTCTAGTTATTGTGACCTGAAAAACATCTCAAATATGCTTTAAAATTTTTTATATACCACTTACTAGATCTAAAATAACTTAAAAATAAAAATTAATTGAATAAAAAAATATAAGCATGGCTCGATCTTATTTTCCAGACATGTTGATACTAAAAATGTCATGTTTTGTAATTTAAAAGTAATTATTTACCAACTTTCTCTATTTTTAGCTAATTTTATGTGACTTTTTTTCTTATTTATAAAACTCTTGAATTGAAATGTTATAAGAATGAATTTTTTTTATGAAATAAAAATTACAGAGACTAAATAAATTATAAAGTAAGAAAAAAGAAAATAGATAAACGAAATATATCTTTTTTATAACGAATTTGAGATTGACCATAGAGTTTTTACTTGTTTTGCATATTGGTCATCTTTTGTTGATTTTTTTCTGTCCTTTACAAGTTTTAAGAAATTGGTCATTGATTAAGTCATGAAAGATTGCAGTTGAAAAGAGTGCGGGGGGTGAAATGAAAGAAAAAATCTGGGTTATTTGGATTGCTTCAATATTTTACCTAGATAATTTAGTAATTTTTTTTTATTTCCTCCAGTGAAATTTCTTGATGCATTAATTTGACATGTGACATCTAGTAATTTCCTTCACCAAGTAGTTTTTTATTTTTAGACCCCTACTAAAAGAATCCATGTTATATAATTTCGTGACATATGTGAAAACAATACAAGGAATTAAACAAGCACGAGAGCATAGAATTCCGACGAAGAGCCTCCCCTTATAAACAAATATGATTCAGAATTTCTCTATTAAATATTTTATGTCACAACAGTGAGTCTATCTATAAAGTTTATTATCTATTTAATAAACTCAGAAATCAACCTAAATAAACTAGATAATACAAAATAAAAGAAAAGGTAATTAAAAATAAAAGACTAGGTTTATTAGTGTTTTTTCAGAGATGTTTCTCGACGTTTGCTAACTTTCTAACATAAATACATACGAGAAGGTTTGATTTTCAGTTTTATCATTTATTGTCCGATTAATTAATTACAGCTTCACCTGGAGACGTGTACCTTAATACATGGTATGATTTTAAAGCAGCTTCACCTGGAGACGTGTACCTTAATAAACCACCGACATAACAATATCTTCTGTAATACATGGTATGATTTTAAAAATATAAACCACCGACAAAACAATAACTGATATTTTGTAATACATGGAATTCAGAAGTGAGCATACAGAATAGAAGTGATGGAATATCTATAATATAACCTCAATGAGTCAAGGATTTATGCTCTGTTTGTTGACCCTCAGTGTTCAAATCTCGAAGCCATGCTCGAGAATTTTTATTCTCCTGGACGTATCAAATTAGTACAAAGGTGTCCAAGAGATGTGATCTCATCTCGATCAACATGCAAAAATACCTTCCAATTCCACAAAATTGACGTTTCACAGGGCCCTAAATCCCCCTTTTCAGAAAGTGTATTTCTTTTAAAATTAGGGGAATCACATTCTCTAGGGTTTGGACGTAAAAAATATATTTTTATATGGATGTTATTATTATAAATATTAAAAAATAATATAAATTGCTTTTTAAAATTTAATTTTGTAATTTAAGTTATTAGATTGAGATAATTTTTTAATATAATATTAAAATTTTAATAAATAAATGATTATAAGTTTGAATCTTGTCATTAATTTAATTTATTTAGTAAAAAAAAGTATAATATAATATGAGTTTATACAAATTTTAAGTTCAAATAATTTTTATTTAAAGAGATATATTAAAAAATAATATAAAAAATATATTATAATCTTATTTTATAATTGAGATATATTAAAAAATAATATAAAATATATATTATAATCTTATTTTATAATTTAAGTTATTGAATTAAAATGATTATTTGAGAGTAAAAAATATTGAATTATATAATGTGATTTTATAAATCTAGGAAAAATTTCTGCTTATAATAAAAAAAATTATTTTTTAAATTATTTTGATATACTAATGTCAAAAATATTTTTTTAAAATAAAAATATTTTATTTTAATATATTTATAAATTAAAAAATACTTTAATCCATATCTGCTATCATAATCCTAAAAACAGGAAAAACACTGCCACATTTATGTTGTCTCTACCTTGTAAGCATTTTTATGACACCCATGTACTGTTCAATCGTCATTGATGTTTGGTGGACCGATATTTTTATAAATTTTGCATGCCTTGCATTTTCTCAACACCCTGTTTGTCACGAGCAGTTACAATTTTTATTCTCCTATCAAGTTATTTATGTCTTCCACCCAGAGATTAAAATCATTTCAGTATATTATCTTTCGAAATATGTGATCATTTACATGATTTTCTATAAACACTAATATTGTCAAAGCAAACTAATTTGAGTTTTGATGGTAAAATTATAAATTTGTTTAAACGTGATGTATTTTTTATGATAAATCATGTTAAACAAATAATATAATTTTTCATTTTAAAAAATATACTCAAATAATCACAGTTTTTAATTTATAATATATAAATAGATATAAAACAACTGAACCACTCATCAATGACATATTTGTAATTATAGAGGTGTTTAAAAGTGTAATCCCACTCATCAATGACATATTTGTAATTATAAAGGTGTTTAAAAGTGTAATCTTTATTAAAATAATTTATTTAATTTTTTTTTAATCAATACATTAAAATGGTACAAAACACTAATAAAATTTTAATTTAAAATATAAAAATTATTTTTAAAATATAAAAATAAACAGTAGATATTTCTATTGTCATTTCTATGCAACAATGGCAATGGCTGTAAAAGATCTGAAATACAGGCTGCAATTAAATTTATATTTTTATTTTATAATTCCCTTTGGACCGCACAACTAGTTTTCTGGTATACCTTTGGTTTTTAACTGAAGCTTTTTATCCTTGACCGTAATTATTGTAGTTGTGACCATAATTGTAAAAGTACTTTTGTGTTAAAATGAAATTCAAAGATCCAGAAGTCTCGATTTATGGTTTCTAGCTTTTGATTGCCAAATGTCCTTTAAAATTCTACCAAAAGAAAAGCTAAGGCCCCAAAAGTTCATTTTTTAAAAGAAATAAAAACAAATACCAAATATTTTTCATTGGTGAGTATAGTTTAAATATCATAGAATTTCTACTATTATTCATAATTAGAGCAATTATATCTAACTAGTATAAAATTATATTTATTTACTTAATAGTGAAGTGAGGGTAAGGCTTCAAATTTATACATGTTTATTTTATTTTATATTTAATTTTTATTAAATAAATAAAAATGATAAAATTTAAACTTGTAATTACTTCATCATTAAAACTCTAATATTATATCAAAAAATTATCCCATCTAAACACCTAAATATTAAATAAAATTTTAAAATGAAATTTATATTATTTTTTAATATTAAAAAATAAACACTTTTAATAAGTGTTTATTCTATCTCATAGGTTGCTTATAATATAGCGTAGAAGGTCTTGCGTGCTCATTTGATGGGTACAAGATCATTTGGAGGATTTTATTTTCTGTTTATTTAGTATTTCTAACAAAATTTAAAATTTAATTTTTTTATTTTTTTCCAATTAATATGATTTTAATATTTTTTAAAATAAAAAATATCATTAGTATAAATTTTAATATAAAATATTATTTAAAATATAATTATAACCACACTCCAAACAAGCTGTACTTCTTAATTTCACATAATACCTATTTTTAACTAGAAAAAAAAGATATAATCCATCTATTAAATGTTCATATGACAGCGTTTAGATATCACATTTTTAAGTTTGGTTAGGAGAAAAAAATATGATTAGTCTACTGATAAAGAAGGTCTCTCAGGACTTGACCGGCGGAGAAAAATGATCTTGTACTTGTATAATTCACGGCTATCATTTTTAAGACTTTCATGCTATCTCGAAACGTGATTTAACCTATATTTTTAAAAAATATATAAAAAAATTATTTTTTATTTTTATTAAAATTTAATATAATTTATACATTTTTAATTGTTTTAATATTTTAATATTAAAATAATTTTTAAAAAATAAAAAAATATTATTAATATATATTTTAATATAAAAATTATTTAAAAAATAATTATTATTACAGTACCAAATACACTCAAATATAACCAGATTTTTCTTTTTCAGAAAAGTCCATTTGAAGGGAGAGATTGCGGTGTTTCAGTGTTTCTAATTAATTATATATATATATATATATATATTTGTTATCTGTAATACAGACGCAATTTTTACAGACTATATAATGAAAAGAAGAAGAGATATCTAATATACTTTGTCTTTATATTTATTTTAATTAATCAACTAATTTTCATTGATTAGAACATAAATATTTCATTTTTAACGTCGTTTTTATTTTTTTTGTTAACTGTAACTACTTATTTGACATTTGGTAAATTCACTAAATTAACTGTGGGCTGAAATGAAATGTTTTTTTTTTAAATGTTATTATTTTGGTTTTTTTCTTTTAACAGACTATTTTTATAAAATATTGCATGGGCAAATTTTTCTTTTGAATTACATCCAATCACATCTCGCTCAATTTTGACGAGATTAACCAGGATTTGATAACATCAATTTTCAAATTATTTTGAAATAAAACCTAGAACATATTGTCATGTTAATTTTGTACGATGTTTGTTTATATAATAAGTTTGTGTTTTGTTCTAATTATAATTTTTAAAATATTTAATTAATCAATAAATGGTATAATTTGCATAGATCCCACTTAAAATTCTATTTTTAAACTCTAAAGATATAATTCATAGTTATTCTTGGATTTATTTTTTAAAGTCGCAATTCATAAACCACCTTCACATCCGTACTAGTATTTGATATTATCTTACACGATGTTTTTAAAAATAATTTTTAATTAAAAATACATTATTTTTTAAAGTTTTTTTACCCCAACCCATCAACACTACTAAAAACACAAAAAACAAAAACTCATTAATTTAATATTAAAAAAAATTTCAAAAAAATACTTAAAATAAAAAAAATCATCACTCCCTAAAACACAACTAAGATTTGTGGCAGTGAAATCAGCAAAAGAAGAAAGATGAACTTAAAAAAAAGACAAGTAAATTGCACGCTGTAATCTAATCTGATCTCCATGAACTGTAAAAACCCGGACCCCCTTATCCTACCTCTGTTCACAGAACACATGTGCACTCGACGAACAAGCCATGGACAGGTGAAGACAAAAAATAAACAGAAGGGAGAAAAAATCTTCTGGCAAGATTGAAAATATGTAGCTTTTCTTACACCCTAATTATTAGCTGAGTCACAGTCATAGCATCTAATCCAAGCTGTGTTAGCAGGGGGAAAAAGTGGGTTACCGCCGTTTAAAAAGCTGATAAAGGTTGTGGGACAGTCCGAATGTCTCTTCTCAACACGGCTGTTCGCAAGATTTAAGTTTTTTTTCTTTCTAAAATCATCTTCTCTACATGTTCATATAATTTTAATTTGCTGAGGTTGAAAATAAAATCTTTAAAAACAATTCCCATACACAATGGCAGCTCTAGCCTCTAGCTTCATGGAATCATGGCTTCTAGCTCCACTCGTCTCGAGCAAATTGTCTCCTCGCTCTTCCTCGTCTAATCCCAATCGCCACCAAAATAGCGGTGCTGTAATCATTAATTGTGATCATGAATGATTTCGCATCTTGATAAAGTCAGCTGTTGATAGATAATAAATTCACTGGTTTGCAGGAAATATGTTCATGCAGAACGCTCCCAGAGCGCAAATTCGTGATGACATATTATACAAATAATTTTATGTATAACATTTTAAATACAATAAATATTACATTATTTGATAGATAATAAATTGATTAGAGTAGAGAATAAATTTGAAGGAGTGAATTAAATTCATAGATGAATTATCAAATATTTACATTTATCATTTATTTAATTTTTTTTAAAGATTACAAATATTTTTATATAAAACAATTTACTTAGAACAAATAACCGTTAATTAAGAATGACAAAATGTGTACAAAACCCTCCACTCTCTGTACATGACTAGTGAAATAGTAACTAAGTACTTCTTATTAGTACTCTTGTTGTGCAGTCCAAGAGGCATGCATGTAGCTTGGAATAATTTTTGTGCTGTTTATTTTTGCCTTTTTAAAGTTTCTTTTTAAATAATTTTTATTTTATTTTTCTGCTTTAATTTATCTTCTTGTATTATTAAATTATTTCGATGCCAAAAATAATTTTTACAATTAAAAATATATTATTTTAATATATTTTTAAATAAAATATAATTTCAAAAATAATATCTACCACACCCAAAGCTATAACTGTGAATAAAAAATAAAAAAAAGCATGCAGTGCTTTCTTTTGTTTTACATGGTGAATCTTGATTGAATTCGTCCTTCATGTGCTGTCTTCGGTCCCTGGTTCTTATTACTCATGTTTAAAATTCCAACTTTAGTCCCTTAACTTTGGTTAACTCTGTTTTTTTTCCTGATCTATTGGTTTTTCTCTATGCTCTTGCTGCCTTATAGTGTTATAAAATCCAACCCGATTCAGCAATAAAAAAAACTATTTTTATTAAAAGGATGATGTTCTATTGTTTTTTTTAAAATAAAAAACAAAATATATTAGGTCAACTTATTAACATGAGATTTAACCTTACCTTACATGGAACTTAAGCTAGGAATGAAGTTTAATAACTTTGTTATTAGAAATAATCAAACATAGAGATTAGAAACTAGACAGTGTTGAACAAGAGTGAAAAGACTAATTATATATATTTTTAAAAATTAAGGATTAACAAATAAATTAGCCAAGATATAAAATTACATGTTATTTCTATTTTCTTGAGTCTCTTTGTAATTTGTAATATAGTGGTGGTTGTTTTTAAAAATATTTTTATTTTAAAATATATTAAAATAATATTTTTTTATTTTTAAAAATTATTTTAATATTAGTATATTAAAATAATATAAAAATATCAAAAAAATATTAATTCAAAACAAATAAAATTATTATTTTTTAAAACACTTTCAAATTAGCTATGAAGGGATTTGATGCCAACTCAAAGTGACGACAACTCCAAGTGACGAGAGACCAAGGAGTGGTCAGGGTTGGCCTGGTCTCAAAGATTGAGATTCTTGCCATCTCACCCTTTAATGATTGATTTATACAGTCCTTATTTTTTGAGAGATTTTAAATCCATCCCTGTGAAGTTCAGATGTCATCCATCCTCTCAGTACCTAAAAGATGTTTTCTTCATTTTTCTAGATGCTATTTGTCATTGCCTTACTATTATTACATGTGTTTGGATGTTTATGGCATAAATAAAAATTAAATTTATATTTTTTAGTGTTTTTTTAATGATTTTAATAAATTGATGTTAAAAATAAAAAAATATTTTAATATATTTTTAAATAAAAAATATTTTTGAATAGTATCCTCCACCACAGGTTCAAACACTAATTTAATATTCCCAGGAAAGCAGAAAAAAACTTCATGGAAGGATAATGAATTTCCCTTTGTTTCTTCAAAAGAAAACCTAGTTTAATGCCCCTAAAATAAAATTCATTACTTTATTTTTATACCTGTAAACGGTTGAGTAAATGCTTATCTCAAAATCTTTTTAAGAAATTAAAATCTCAGCCTTTCCGACCTTGAATCCTCGATTGCTTTATATCCTAACCCCATATATTTTATATTTTTTCATGGTTTTGATATGATGATATAAAAAATATTATTTAATATATTTTCAATTAAAAAAATTATACACCCATATCACTAAACACATGTTTTACATGCATAGTATATATAAATACACTTTAAAGAGAAAATAATTGTTTGATTTCCATCACATGAATGCATTTTTCCTTTTATTTTACTGCTCAAATTGTCGTTTAATATACAAGTTTCCTATTCTGGGCATGGCCCAGTTTAAGAAAATACCTACTGAAAAAACATAAATAACGCAGGCTAGTGTGCTCAATCAAGAAAAGGGTTGTGTGCACCAAGGCAAGCAAGGTTGGTGCATGTCGTGTGCTTGTGTGTGTATATATATATCTATATATATTTATACACACACACACCCAAGCATATAATCTACCAATTCAATTAAAAAAATTATACACCCATATCAGTAAACACATATTTTATATGCAAAGTATATATACACTTTAAAGAGAAAATAATTGTTTGATTTCCATCACATGAATGCATTTTTCCTTTTATTTTACTGCTCAAATTGTCGTTTAATATACAAGTTTCCTATTCTGGGCATGGCCCAGTTTAAGAAAATACCTACTGAAAAAACATAAATAACGTAGGGTAGTGTGCTCAATCAAGAAAAGGGCTGTGTACACCAAGGCAAGCAAGGTTGGTGCATGTCATGTGCTTGTGTGTATATATATATCTATGTATATTTTTATACACACACACACCCGAGCATATAATCTACCAGGAACAGAAAAATCCCAGAGGTCCGCAAGTGGCATGATCTATCTGGGTCCAGGGAATGTGTGGTTCCTCTGGTGGAGTCCAAGTTGGACACCTTTAATTATTATTTAATATTAGATATTAATATAGAATTATTTAAATGTTTTGTTTAATATCTTAAATTATTGAATCAAAATGATTCTTTAATAAATATTAAATTATTAACAACCAAACAATCAGAAAGTTCATCTAATATTTTGTGCTTAAGTTTGCAATGATTACCGAGTTTATATAGATTTCAAGTTAAATAGTTATTTGACAAATATTAAAAAAAAGGACTCAGCTCCCTATCACATTCAAGTTCTTGTGGAACACAACTCTCAAATTCTTTTCTTTTACAATTTGCATTTGATACGAAGAATCAATGTCAGATTTCAGAAGGAGAGAACCCTAAGCTTTGTTCCGTGTCTGATCCATTAGCTACGTAAATTTTGACACCATATCGGTGGTCTGCAGGGGTTGGGGTTACCAGTATAACAAATAGGAAGGACAGAGAGAGAGAGAGGGAGGGAGGGAGGGGATAGTGAATTTTAGTGAAGTGTCACAGTACGCGAATCCGTCACAACAGGGTAAGAATAAGAGAAAAGCAAGAAAGAAAGCAGAGAGAGAGAGAGAGAGAGAGAGAGACGTCATTACTAGAGGTGTATGCAAGTGTGTGGAGGTTTTGAAGGGTGTGGAGAGCAGAGAGAGGCAGAGGCTATAATAATATTGGGAAGGGAAAGGAAGGGACAGCAAACCCTAGCTAGGCAGAGGCCCTTTCAACCTACTATATTATTAGCTTTTCTGATTTTCACTTTACGTCTTTTCTATCAACAGTTGCATGATATAACGTAAAGGGTTTTCTTCTTTTTCAATTTTATATGTTCTTCCCCTTCAAAGTTTATATATATATATAAACAAAAACAAAACCAAGCCTTTCTTGTTTCTTATTATTAGATATTAAACGCAGATAACCCGGACAAAACACAAATTATAAGTACACGGGTGGTGGTTTTAATATTATTTTTCAAAAAAATAAAATAAAATAATTTATTTTTTTAAGATCAAAATAAAATTTAACTTGGTCAATCAGATTATAAGTTGGTATATTAGTTGAATTTAATCTAATTTATTTTAAAATCTAATACAATAATTAAATTTCGGATTAAATGGATCATAGACTTTAATGATATTTTTATAACATCTTACCTAATTTAACTATTATTAGTTTAAGGGTTTAATCAATCAAAAGTAATCAAGCACATTTACCAATAAGTTCTTGGCTCAAAGTCAACAAATTCTCGATATCAGTTTAGATTCTCAATATTTATATTCCATGAAACAAATATTTAAATCATTCATATAGTAAACATCTATTTGATTACCGAGTTTATTATTGTCCGGAATCAAATGATAGATTGTGAGAGATAAATCCTTCATAATTAAATTAAATATGCACCAAATCAACTTGAATATGAATAAATTATTCTTTAAAAAATAAAATACCTTTCCATATATAGAAGAAGAAAATAATAATTTAGCTTAGAAACAGCTATATTATCTTTCACAAGAGATATTCCACAAGCTATCACTTCTGAAAATGTTCGTCCTCTATATTTCTCTAATCCTCTTATGAGCAGTCATAATCGACAACAACATTAAAAACAACGAAGACGACAAGCCAGTAATGTAAAGTGTGTTCCGTAGGTCAAGAAATTCTAAAATCTCTTGGACGCTGTTAAGCCAAATTATTTTATCTTGTCCCACTCAAAGGGTGCAAAAGCCATTAAAAATATACAAGCCGCTCCCCAACTCCGATTTCTCTGCTTTTGTTTTTTGAATTACCGCATTAAAATGCTGTTCTTCTTCCTTGTATTTTTACGTGTTAAGATGTGTTTTTAAAATATATTTAATATGAAAAAAGAATTAAATTTGTATTTTTTAAAAATAATTTTTCGTGATTTTGGTGTAGTAATTTTTTAAAATTATTATACAATACAATACTAACCACTTAATAATTAAACTAGATGGAAGTGCATGCCAACTTGGCTTGCAATAAGGATTTAACTTCATTGATGATGCTCAAATTAAATTGGGATATGATTTTAGTTTACCATGTAGGGTTTCTTATCCTGTCATTTTTAGTTTGTGTGGGTAAGTTATGTTGAATTTAATTGGATGGCTTCTTTTTAATTTTTTATATATGTCAATCGGGTTCAAGACTTGAGTTTGAGTCGAGTGAATTTATATTTGAATTATTAGTTTAATTTAAATCATTATTTAAAAAAATAAAAGAGACCTTGGCTTGATAAAAAAATTTGAAGATGGACTCGACCCGAATTACATTCTTAATTAATTAGATGGTTTCCTTTTCTTTTTATATCAACTGAGTTGAAGACTTGAGTTGCTAGTTGGGTGAATTTATATATGAATTAGCAAGTTAATTTGACAAAACCCGAATTATATTCTTAATTAATGGATGATTGAATTGATACCAGGTTTCACAACTAGGCTGAAAAGGGAGTCTTCTTTTGCCTTTTTTCGTGTCTTTGTTATGCGGTAGGCGAAATCATGTTAATCTTTGAACATTCAATCTGGCCACTTGTGATGAGGTGTGTGTTATTAGGAAATAAGGTCTCTTATTGGTGAAAACTCGATCGAAGAAGATGAAGGCCACTGTCTCATTGTTCTTTGACGATATCAAACATCAACAATTCAACTCTAACATAAGTTTTGATATGCCATAAACAGAAAAGCTTCTTGACTTCGAGGTGCAATGGATCTTTACTTGGGCTTCTTTTTAGTCGTCATATAATCATTCATTCACACAGGGCAGACAGTTGAGAACCGTAGTGCTTATTGCATGGCCATTCAATAGATTACACCAGCACAACCCACAAGATTGTTAATGAAAAAAGGTTCCATGGCTGCTGCTCAAGATTTATAGAGACCGCTGGGAGGGAAGATCTCAGAACGAAACACAACAATCCTGGCAATCAGAGTACCCTAGTCTGATAGTTTTATAAGAATAGCAAAGAAGATGGTGTGTAGTATTACAATATAGAGGTTATTTTTTAAAGTGATTTCATTTTAAAATATTAAAGATAATTTTATTCAAATTTTAATTTTTTTTATCATTATCATATCAAAACTATTTAAAATCATAAAAATATATATTTAAAAAGCATAAACAAACAATTTCAAATTCTAAATGGAACCCATAATTGAAGTGCAAGAGAGAAACAACTAATTATCATGATCAAATTAGCTATTTAGTATTGTTCTCTACTTACCTTGGAATCCAATTAATGATACTTTAGTTTGAAATTCTATCTTTATTGTAAACAGAGAACGTCCATTCCTGTCAAATTGAGCTACACGTTCAGATTAGTCGCCCAACAACAACACAAGGAAGGGCCACCGGCGTTGTCGTTTTAGTGTCATGGGACCCGGCCTGACTTAACGGGTTAATTCAATGACCCATCGATCTGCAGCTACGCATGACAAGTCAGCTTGATTACCCGTTTACTCAAGACCTGGCCTGGCAAGTCACTTGCTGCACTAATTTCCGCCATGGTAAAATATTTCTGTATGAACCTGCAAAATTAGAATGATACTTCAAGTACAGGATATAATTACTAGCTGAGCTTAAATAAATTAAGTAGAAGGCCAACTGGCCATGATCAGACCTTGGCTAATCTTCTGTTTACAGGTGTTGGAGATTATAATTTGTCATTGGAATTGTGTCAAGACTAGTGTGAATTGTGAAGGGGGAGATTGATGTCAATACGTGTTTAGGAGAACAAGTGTTTATATCCTTCAGAATTGTCAATAAAAGCTAGGGTGATTCGATCCTGCTGCTCTAATCCTCCAAAATCAAGTTTTCCAAACATTTTCAATGGCCTAGATATTGATCAAGGTGTTGTTCATATCTTCTTGATTAACTTTGTGAGCATACTAAGTATTTGATTTTGTTTGATAGTGGGATTATAATTATTTTTTAAAGTACTTTTTTAGAAAGATATATAAATAATTTATTTTTATTTTATAATTTATTTTTACCATCAATATATCTAAATAAATTAAAAATATTAAAACAAATAATCTTAAGCAAAAGGAAATTAAATCTTAATAAAAAATAAATTGAAACTCATTTAATCATTTAAACGGTATCTTTATTAAATTGTTTTTTACTAGTACTCTATTTGTAAAAAAATAAAAAAAATTATTTGATTTAAGTGATAATAAAATAAAATAAATATATTATTGAAATAATTTTGGTGTGAATTTGTGTTATTATCAAAACAAAAAAATATAATAAAACATGTTTTTTTTTAAAATTTTTTATTTCAAGATAGTAATCAAAAGCTAGTCAATTCAGTAGTGTCTTCGAATCTATACAAAAATAAAATACTAGACATAGGTTGAAAATAGCATAAATAACGAGCATGAATTTGTTAAATATAGAAAATATTAATCGAGTATATATATTTTGTTCCTTCAAGAAATGAAAATCATATAAACACCCATTGATCAACGTGCAGCGCAAAGGGGCAAGTAATGAAAGAATTGGAAGATTTAACAACATTCCATGAGCGTCCATACATGGATGAAGTTGTAAAGATATCTGCTTGATGACAATCGCATGCTTGTGTTCCTTGACAGCTTATAAAATGAGCTGTGGGCCTCAGATTAAAGGTCTTGCTCGCAGCAACAACTACTTGATTACTCGAGTTTAATGATAATTGCATGCTTTCGTCCATTGACAGCTTAGAAAGGCACCAGGATACTGTTATCTTGTGCATTGCCATAGGAAGCAAGAAGTTCCGTGGAGGTCTTAAGCATGGAGATAATAATTAAAGTAGCTACTAATGATTTTGACAGCAAGCAAGAAACCCTACGGTCAACTTATCTGATGCAACTCAGAGGCCAATATTATTGGCAAACAGTCAATGAACTTAAACCACCATTGGGACGTCATGATCAATACAAAGTACAGTCAACTTGTAGATTAAAGAGAAATTAACCCTCAAGGGAAACCACTTTGAATGGTGGGGTCATAGATTTCTTTTCAAAATTGTATGTGCACCAGCACCACATAAGCGAAGATCTTCAATCAATAATCCAACCACTAATTTCATTCATAAAGTTGGAAGGCACCACTGTCGGTTTCTTTGAAATGTGGACTTGAAGTTATCAGTGTGTTTCCCTAATGGTCTGATATTCGCTCGCAAATTGGCAACAAGAGGAGGCCGGGAATCTTGCTTTGCTACACAAGGCATGAGCAGCTAGCTTACCTATGATCCTATCTATGGCCTTTTGTACATGGTCCTTGACATGACCCCCGGTCACTTGCTTGAGAGGGTGCGTTTGGCGAGCAGAAGAAATTTGGCTGGACAAGATGAATTTGTCGTCCCATGGAGAAAAACAAGGAACTTTCGGAACACACCAACTAAGGAGCTTTTGGAACACACCAACTAACTTACAAATGAACTTGTTTTGTCTGGTTTCATGCATCAAGTGCTATCTACTACTTGTATAGCATTATTTAAGTGTGTGTATATATATATATATAGTAGTGAAAATATCCTGGCGACATTTTACTAAAATGTTTTTACGAGCATAATTATTAATTCTAATTTAGTCTCATTAGGTAGAACTAATTTTGATCTTGACACGGCTACAATTAAATAATTTAACCATGTCACTACCAAATTTTTTTAAAAAATCTTGAAATAATATTGTTTTAAATAAAAATAATATGAGTTAACCATAGTTTCTTTTCTGGATGAAACTTCAGAAAAAATCTGGCAATTATAATTATAAATAAGTTTAACTTCTGATTTCTAGCGTTTAGGCAACTTTTCAAAAATTACAAAACCTTTTTTTTTTTAGTGACTTTTGAGGGGGGATACTTACAAAAATACCATGTCGCCTAACGGGCTCTAAATCATGCAAGGCTGTCATGTTGATGCATGGCTAGCACATGGGCTCAGAGGGACCCTTTAGTCCGGCGAGCCCTAAAGAGGGGAAAATTTCAAATGGGAGCACAAACGGGTTCTTTTGGCCGACAAAAGAATCTTTATCTTGTCTAATCCATGGCACAATGAATGGGGATAGAAACTGTTAAGAGGGGTGTTTTGAGATGCCTCACCGGCTCACTGTGATCATTAGATGCCTTGCCAAGTAGTGAATAAGATACCTTGCGTGCATCCGCTTTAGAGACAGAGATCTTTTAGTCTTACTTTGTAAAGGGTGTTAGGTAAGAAGAGACATTTTAGATTGTAGACTTCGGCCTGGAGTCGAGGACTATACATGACATGTACTGTAGCTGCATAGCGCCAAGCCACTCTGTGAAGGCTACACGGTCCTGTCCTCGGTTCAGGGCTGGGCTTGTGAGCGATGGGCTGGTTACTGCAGATTTTGCAAGTGCTAATCCAGCAAGGATCTAGCAATGGTTCCTTGTAATCATTTACTTCAATCCTATTCACCAAGTTGGGCCATGCTTGCATAGATCACTCCGGTTTGGAGGACTTTTGGGGAAGAACAGATGCCGGCAACATGAATAAAGGGGGAAGCGAGAAAATGTCAAGCAAGCAAAACGGCATACAATTTACAAGACAACGCAGAAGAATACATTTTGGAATCACAAAATTCAACTCCATTTTCCAATCAACCAGCCGCCAACCCTCCTTTTTGTATACAAGGAAACATATATTCAAGGTCTTCATGTTCATAAAATCGGTTCACTTGCTGCGAGAAACAGCTCCATCATGCGTAGAGACAGTATGCAACCCTCTTGCAGCTTTTGCTAGAATTTCTGAATAACAACTGAATTGGCAAGGCCTGCCTGCTCTATTGTCTGTGTTGGATCAGTAAGAAGCTTAGGTGGGAACCCCATCAACTGCAGTTGATAATTAAGAGCAGCCCCCGGCCTGGAAGCATCTATGAAGGATCGAATGTCATCGACTGTGTGATGATTATTAAAGTGGGCCACCATGCGGGTCCCATCAGCCAGCCTAAGCTGAATTGAAGTCGATGGCAGTGTTTCATCCACAACCAGGCCCATAAAAGGGGTTGGAGCAGAGTTCAGAGGAGCAGAATCAGCTGTTGGTTCAGTTGCAAGTGCAGTACTGCTGCTTCCTAGAGTTCTCCCTACACCTTGGAATGGAACATGGCGCTGCCTCTCTGGTTCCTGCAGGAAAACAATGACAGAGGAGTGTCAGTACGGCTCAGCAGCAATGTCTTTCAAACAAATGTACCAACACCGATGTATTTCAAACACACATGTAAAAGCATGCTGATGCTCTTTTCGGGAACAAGTACTGACCATAACACTGACTCGGAGATTAAAAAAGCATGACAATTTCCAAAGTTCCAAAAATAATTATTAGTCTAAGTAAGAAAAGAGTAAGAGAAAGAGACTCACTGGGCACTTTTGATCCCTCCTAATCAAATTGACATGAACTGAGGACCTTCTATCCGCTGGTTCAAGCTCCTTCGGACACTCGGACTTCCTGATGCTCTGCAATAAAGCATTATAAAACAAAATCATAATATCACCACAAACAATACTAACGAAGAAATAAGGGAGCAGGAACAATTAAAACACGACGACATAAAACAAAAGCTGCCCTGGCATATGCTGCTATAAGTAAAGGTTCAAGAGAACATAGAAAAAGAAGTCCTAGGATGAACTACCTATCAAGCAGAATCATTAGTCATTATTGAAACAAGCAAGATAGTGAAAAGATATTGATTTGAGAATGATGCAATTACCACAAGCTTTGAATTTTTCTCACACAGAAGGGGTGGAAACAATCACCAGCTACAAATCAAAACTCCACTTTGTGAAAATTTTCTTCTCACTCTATATAATTTCTTTTATTTCATTTTATATCTGTATTAATATTACCTCTAAGAAAGATGCATTTTCAGGATCGTCCAGACTCCTCAATGGGCCATCATTTACAGTGAAACCATTCGTCCAGAAAACAATATTGTGAACAACAGCTTCAGGTTGTTGAGGAGCAGATGGTACAGTCTCCCCTGAGAGTAATCTACCAGTTCCACTAAAGCTACTTGAGCTTGAAGATTGATTAATATTCTCCAAAGGCCCTTCAACAGCACCAAGCTGTCTAGCTTGATTGAAAATTGCATCCACGTCATTACCCTTTGTAGGATCTTGGACAAGCATACCACTGCAACCGTAAAAATTAGAATTGCGCAAACTACTAAAATAAACACATTTCATACATATATTATATAAAGGAAGGAATGACCAAGGGCAACAAGTCACATAAAAACAAATGATAGACATTGGCATTAGCAACTAAAGCTTTGTGAAATATTTCAGAAGCCACAGTTGTGGGATTGAAAAGCATTCTAACATTTGCAAGATAAAGAGCAAAAAATCTAAAAATTATTGAATTAACAAATGGTTGAAAATATGAAAATACACCAAGATCAAATTTGGTTTCTTACAAAATTACAAAGGATTGGAAATTATAAAGGCTTTAAATACAAAATATAACGGAATAGCTTATAACACGGCCCGATAAATACGTGACAGAAATAAAGCTAACAATGCACTAGAGAACCATCACCTATAAACATTCCAGAACCATGGAGCTTTCTTTGCTCAGTACTCAGTCTACATGCCTAGAGTCGAGACTCCGAGTAAGATGATTCTTCTCTACCTATGTTACAGCTCTAGCATCAATAGTAAATGAATCCCTACAAAAAGCAAGCTCTATAAACAAATCCCATCGTTATCCAGACCCTACTAATGCTGGTATCCAGATCCTCGTGCACCCACCCCAAAAGCATTTTCAATACAGCAAGTCCAATGCTCGCCTAAACAAAATAATAATCAAAATGACAGTTTTTGATTTACAAATGATGACAACATTTCCATCCGTGGGGCAGGACTGTTTCCATTGACCAAGGAAACTAACACTACACAACCAAGCAATAAAACCAAGAACCCCTATCCATACTATCCCTCCACCTAGTTGTCTAACTCTCAAATGCGCAACTTCCTACTTCATGATTTTCAATGCCTAAACTTCAACTATCTTTCTTACGACGACTAAAGACACCCGCCCCATTCATTTTTCTTCTCAAAAGACTCATCCTCAATCCTCAGCACTAAAAACCCACTTCAAAATCCAATCAATTATCACTACTAACCCGCCAATTAACAAACAAATCAGTTAATTCATCAATTATAACAGAAACCCATTATTGCTAATCCAAAAAAGATTGCAACTTTACATTAAGAATCAAAACTTCGAAATCCCAGAAGAAGTAAGTCTCGAAATAAAATTAGGGATTTGAAGGGGTATTTGTTTGTTACCTTTTCTCTCCACCAGTGTAGTACTCTTGAGGAGCATCTTCGTCGTCGCTGTCAGAGTCAGGCCCGGAACGCCTGTTAAGATCGGAGAGAGTACGGATACCTCCGGCTCGACTGCTTGAGGGTTTTGCTGGTTTCTTGTCCCTTGACGCCATTTTTGTTTTGCTTTGGATAGATTTGTTGAGACTCGATGAGGTTGAGGAAGAAGGAAAAAGCCTATAGCCAGCAGATATTAATAATTTTGGTACGGTTAACATATATATATATATATATATATATATATATATATATATATATATATATTTACACACACACACACACACGAAAAGATTAGCGATGGTAACTGTAACTACGAGTCAGTTTCTATTTCATGCATGTCTTATCCATTACTTAATAATAAAAAAATAATTTTAGACATGTCAGCAGATATTTAAACTGAAAAAAAAACCTATTTGGTGTTGTTGTTAAATTCAATTTTTATTAATTTTAAAATTTAATTATATAGAAATAAAATGAATTTAGTTATTCCAAAGTTTAACTATAAAAAAATTCATGAACCTAGTAACTCTAGGTTCAAGTCATAGTCCATGATTATTGAGAGCTCAACACCTATACCAATCAATCATTTATTCATTAATCACCAATTTTCTTTCTTAGTTTACACTTGCTGGATGTTCATATGATTTTTTTAGGTGAGAAATGATTTCCATTATTATATTTAATCTCTTATAATTATAATTTTTTTATTTAGATATTTTCATAAATAATGTCTAAATACTTGATACTTGAAATAATTAATATTTCACTCATGTTTTAGTTTAAAATTTTTATTTTTTATTTTTTTCATTGTTTAAACTTTTTTTAACATATAAAGGATTTATTTATCTATTATATTTTTTCTTGAAATTTCACCTCCAACCATGAGAGATCACAAAATATATAAATTATTGATTTAAATTCTTGAATTAGAGATGATTTCTATTTAAATTGTTGCGCACTCACATGGTTTTTTTTTTTTAATGGTTATACATACATGAAAGTCCACACCTCTCCTTGACACAAACAATTTTTTAACAAGTTATGATCATATTGCTAGCTAACTAACATCAATCTACAACACACACATAAATTTAGATAAATAAAATATTAATTTAATATTTTTAAAATAATTTTCATAATTTTACATTGAAAATTAATTAAATTAATTTAATATTATTTAAATAAAAAAACAATTTCAACCACGATACTAAAGACAGTGACCAAGTTTAAGTGATTTCTATTTTCACTTTGTTACATAGTTGAAGTACTTGCCATTTCCCATGAACTGAAAGAACAAAAATCTAACTGTAGTTAGGTTTACTACTTTGGTTGGGCAACTCACTACTTTTCAATCATCAAAGTAAGGAGACATCGAGATGTTGGTGGGTCCCATTAGCAACAAAGTTAGCTGACGTGGCAGCATCTTCACTTTATGAGTGACCCTGTGATAATAATGGTAGGAGAGCATGGTAGAATAGAACAAAGATAAGGTAATGGCAGACGCAGCCGATCGAGCCAGACCGAACCGGGAGGAGGAGAACCGTTTAAAGCATGCCTGTGATGCTGGAATGGTGTCTGGTGAAATCCCTTCGGACAGCGAGGATTCTAACAATCCACTGAGTTCTGACTCCGTAAGCTCCGAGTCACCTCCAAGACTTGCTGATCTTGCAGCGAGTTTCCGGGTCTTCTCGGAGTCAATGGCGAGAATGGACCTTGCGGAGATGGAGATGATCAAGGCAAGAGAGGCTTCAAGGTTGGAGGCAGAGAAAAGGAGGATGGAGTTGGAGGCTGAGTTGACTAGAATGATGTTGCAGACTCAGTTGCAGATTGCTTCGATTGTGGCCGGGAAAGGAACGAGTAGAAAGAGGAAACGAGTTGGAGAAGAGGAGGGGGACATGCCCATTTTGTCAAGGTACAGTTCATTCTCTCTCAATGAAAAAGTTTGGGACTTTTATATGTTTTTTGACTGATTAACTCACTGAGTCGTGATTGGTTAATGCAGGGAAGGAGCTTTGCTGCTAAGTTTGCTACAATGCAACTTCTTCTTTTGAAGTCTATTTGTTTTGGAGTCGGCCCTCGTTTCTTGCCGTTTTCTTCTCTTTTCTTTTCAACAATTAAAAATGTCTGCTTGATGTTTTCTCTATATTTAAGTCAAGAATGGACAGAGCAATAAAGAGATCTGCATCCATTGCTTCTTTGCGTTATGTTTGATGGTGTGGTATCCTAACTACTGTTTTGCAAACCCTAAGTACTGAATTCCAACGGAAAAATCTGAAATTGGCCTTCTGCTGATTTATTAGGACTCGTATGCATGCTATACATCTGTTGATATACCTAGGGTTTGTGCTATATAACATTGAAATTACAATTCCTCTGTCAATCTTTCTAGCATGTATCCACTTGAGGTTTCTGTGGGTGCATAATAGAACCTCGAATTTTCGGTTCTGCAATGCTAGCTAGAGCCGTCCTTCGATTCAAGGTGCTTTTCGGTGTATTCTGCCAGAGGCGAGAGGTTGAAACTTATAGAGATGGGATGCTTAGAACCTTGAATTTTCTGCCCTACAATGCTAGGTAGAGCCTTCCTTCAATTCATGGAGCTTGTTGGTGTATTCTGCCAGGGGGGGAAGACTGAAACATGTAGAGATGATATGCTTAGAACCTTGAATTTTCTGCTCTACAATGCTAGCTAGAACCTTCCTTCAATTCATGGAGCTTTTTGGTGTATTCTTCCAGAGGTGGAAGACTTCCTTGTTATCCATCTTTACTTGCTTGTTCTCGAATTATCTATCGATCATGCTGCGAATGCAAAGACATGTAAACAATACGATGTGTGAGGACAAGAGATGGTTAGTTGGTTGCATTTGAAGCCCATAATCGTTCTGCCTGCTGACACACGTCTCCAACATCTCTTCCAGATAGCTGAATACAGCAAGAGCAAATATGACTGCAAAGGAAAATGAAAGAAAAAAGAATGAAGCAGCTTAACTTAGTACAGAAGGAATGCTCTCATCGCTTGGACCAAAATCTTTCCAAAATGATTGTAGCCCCACCTCAAAACCACATTTATGAGAATTTCTGCATGAACACATAACAATCTGATTGCTTGCTTCTCTGTTGCTCTAGCAAATTCCTCTAATTCCGATTTTGTTAGGTGCTAAGCATTCTGGGCAGCTTTTTCGAGGTGATTTGCCCATCAGGTGCTCCAAAGGTAACCATTGAATCAAACACGACTAAGAACGCACATAATACACTCCAATTGGCTCAGGCAATGATCAACATGATACAGAGATCTTTGCACTGATTTACCTGATCAGAGAAGGATGATTAGGCCGAATGTTTTCTGTTGGTGGCAGCAATGACTACCACTTTCTTATCCAGTTCAAACCCATCAATCTTAAATGCTACCTGTACAAGATAAATAAAAAGCGAATAGGAAATAAAGCGAGCAAGAATTCCAGGGCCCTACAAAATTCGATCTGGGAAAAGGAACTTCTAACAAATGAGTCGACATTTTCAGCATGTTTTAACTAGTGTACCAACTGCACTCTCTCTGAATTTGCAAACTGATATTATAAACTTCAGCAATAACATAAAGAAAAAACAGAGGTTGTGTTTGGTTAGTATTCTTGGATATAAGAGATAGATATAAAAAAGATACAAATGTGTTTGATTGAAGAAATACAAATACAAATACAAAAATAAATCTATTTTTAAAATATTTTTAAATAAACTTTTATCTTTTTAAAATAAAAAAGATAAAAAAACATGTTTTCTTCATCTCAATATCTTCAACTTTTGCGAAACATAAAGAAAATAATATCAATAACATAGGGACAAGACCCCTACTAACAAAGAAAAGTATAAAACAGAGTCAATATCCTTTAGCAGAAAATAAAATGAGTTTGTGGACCAAAAAGAGAATTGTTAGGAGTTTGGGTTTGGGATTAGCCATGTATTTTTTGACATTTAAATCCTTAATAAAAAAGAAAACTAAGAAATATACTAGCAATATTATATAGTGTTGAATTATTATCTCAAGATACGAGAAAAAAGATAGTAGAAACAGAAAGGATATAGCCTGCACCTCATGGTTTAAAAAAATAAATATTTATTTTAAAATTATTCCAAGATAGAGTAGCACTGACACGAGCACAAGATGCCTTCCCTGAACCTGAAATTGATCACAAATTTTATGTAAGCTGCCCACTCCATCAGCTAGTCAGAGTTCTCAATATATAGGATCGTAATTAAAGCGAAGTAAGCATGCAGAGAGAAATGCTGACAGATGACAACCTAACAGTGAGGTTAACTCGTTGAATGTAACTACTCTATCCAAGACCACAAGAAATAAAAGTAGTTTTTTTTGTAAATTATCTGATGAGTACACAAAGGACAGCAAACACATATATTCAGACCTAGTTTAGAGCTCCAATCAGTTTGACAGAGGCTTTGGACTGGCAGACTTAGGCATGTTCGAAGCCCCTTACAGCAAGACAAATAAGAAACATGGCTAATTAACACAACAAAGAAAATTTCTCATATAGATCGATCACTCAATAATTTTTGCTAAGATCTGAAAAGGAGAACAGACCTGGTGGACCTTCAAAAAGCACAGTTCGAGGTCTATTTGACTCGAAGTTGCGCCGAGTCCCACGGTCAATATCATCATATATGTCAGGACTCTGGAGAGCCAAATAAGTATCCATGGACTTCCTTGCATGTGATTCGATGCATCATATAACATCCGCATATAACAAACAAACAGGTGATGTAAAGACAAAGATAAGACAGGGAAGAGATGAATATGCTATCATGCTACATGTTCTGTAAACTCGACGTGCAGTTCACGGGAAAAATAAAATAATTAGGCATCTCTATGGATCCCAACATCGAGCTTTGGCCATTGAAAGAACAGTTCACGGGAAAAATAATCCAGTGCATGTTTGAATGTGTTTAGTAAGGCAGTGTGGTTGTTTTTGTAAAATTGTATTTGAATGAAAAAAAAAATCACACGGTTTTTTTTATATGATTCAGTGGTTTTTTTAATACAAATATTTATATTCTACATATATATTTATATAATACAAATATATATTTCAAGATTGAGTTTTATATTCTATAAATATAAAAAATAAATTAACACACCCTTTTGGTTTGGATGAGTAACGATCAGTTGAAATTAAATTGCCATATCTAAAGAGTCTCTACGTAAATTGAAAAGATTGCCACCATTTCCAATGCTAGTGGTGATACTACCACCACTATCACCACCAGCATTTTTTGTCACATCAGCATTTTTTTGTTGCGCCATCGCCACTGCCGTCAGCACCGTTGACACCAATAGCACTACTTTCATCACTTCTAGAACTCAACTGATTTCTATATCCAATACAAACGAGGACATTATTCAAAACCTTTGCTTTAGCACCATTAGTGCTGCCATTGTCATGAGCTTTGTTTTAACCGCGACGAGGCTCGGTAACTTCTTCTTTACTGCTCATTTTTTCACAACTCCGAACCACAGGCCCAGGGAAGCTACTCTTCGTGCCCGAACCACCTCCACGTCAAACCTGCCATACTGGGCGGCTCCGACTCAAATGGACTCCAGGTCGACCCAGGCTACTTGGCCATGACTTTCTTGATTTTGATTCCCCTGCTGAATTACTCCTTGAACAAGGGGCACTACTTACCTTCCGGGTTCCGAGAGCCCCGGGTAACAACTTGGGTCGTGTCACACTCAGGGGCTAAGGAGCATAGAAGACTGAGGTGGGTTGTTGCCCAGGTAGAAAAATAGATCCTAAAAAAACCTAATATCCTATCTTATAAGTATAACTTTTTTATTTATTTTTTTTCAAATCCGTATATGTAAATAGTCCCGTCTGCATTATTCCTTATTAGCCTTCTATCTTCACATTGAGCTTCTTAGCCTTGGCATTCTATTAGGATTTTCTATTATATGTATTTGATTCTTAAAAAAACATTAAAAATTTTAATTTTTAAAAAATAAAATTAAAAAATAAGTTTGGAAGCATGGTTCGATTGTTTTTTAAAATGTTTTACATTGTTAAAATGTATCAAAATAATATATATTTTTTTATTTTTTAAAAATTATTTTTAAAATCAATACATCAAAACGATCTAAAACATACCAAAAAAATTAATTTTTAATAAAAAAATAATTAAATTTTGGCTCTTTACTCTTTAGCCTCATCTCATAGCAGCAAATAAATACTCAATCAATCATGAGAAGTATAGTCTGATTGGTCAGGTTTTAGATTTATTTTTTAAAAGTTACTAGTTTGAGTCTCATAAATTTCAAGGTCATTGAAGATTTACATAATCGTTAATTTTAGAATTTAAAGAATTAATCGAGGTACATATAAAATGATCCCGATATTTATATTAATAAAAATAAATAAATAAGTAGTCCATTGAATTTCATTATATTTCAAGTAATTATCATATTTTTTGTCACTGGCTTAACTCTCATCGGTATAGGTTCTATGTAATTATTAATGAGGTGATGAAAAACAAAAGGCATAAAATCAGAGCGTCTATTAAACGATGAATATTGAAAAACAATTTATATTTATTTGGTCATAGCCCAGGATAAGAAAAATTCCTGGCACACTGTTTCCTGCGGATCTACTACGTGAAAATGGCCATATGTTGATATTCAACTCAGCTGAACTCGCTCCATTTTGACTCCTTTTCTCTCTCTTTTTGTCATTTTCTTCATTTCTCTCTTCTTGTTTCTTGGCAGCTGCTGAGGTTTTCCTGTGACTTTTCTTGAATATTGTACCTTCCCAACTCTTGGAACTTGTTGTTGGTTCCATGGTTATGCTTGCTAGTGAAATTTCGGGTTCAGGGTTAGTTTGAGAGTTGGGAGGTTCGGGTTCGGTTGAGTCAGGGTCAGGGTGATGGTTGTTGTTGGGGTGGTGGAAGAGGTGGAGAGGGAGGACGGCGCCATCAACAAAGAGTTCATCAGCTGAAACAAGATTTGGTTGAGGGAAAGATGGGTTTTGGATCCAGAACTCAAATTCGGGTGAGTTTGAATCACTGCTTGTGCTACTTCTACTGCTGCATGGAGAGAGGATTACTTGAGGTTCTTTCGTGGATATTCTTTGTGGCCTATCCATATTGCTGGATAATGAAATAGAGAGAAGAGGTTTGTTTTTGAGAGGAGAGGAGGGAGAGGAGAGGAAGTGTGGGGGAAGTTCCTCGGTTTTCTCGGGACTTTAGCTTAGTTCAGGGTTCAGCTCAGCTTGACCCTACAAGAGCAATAAACAAAGGAGTTCGAGTTAATAAAAATGAAGAGATGGGAGGGTTAGAGGTTGTGTGTGTGTGTAAGTCAATCTGAGAAACTTGAGAAATGTTCTGGATTGAGTTAAAAAAAAACACGATGGCGAGTTGATCGAATAAATTCGTGCAATCCAGGTCATAAATATTTTTTTAGTTAATTTATTTTTTATATTTTCTTTTCCTATTATGTATTTCTAGGTTTTTTCAGTTTTTTTATTTGAATATTGGAATAATTTTTCTATTTATTTTTATTTTTTAACATTAATATGATTTTTTTAGTATTTTTATATAAAGAGTTGTAATAATTTTGATAAATGAAGGCTTAAATAAATAAAAATTAAACATTTTTGAAAGTCTCATGTTTTTTATCTTTTAAAGTTTTGACTTATAACAAACTATATTATCCTGCATTCTTATTTATGTTTGTTGGTATTAGAGCCTCTTGATTCTTGGATGTTTTGGTTGGACTGTAGATGATATGTATAAGAATTCAATGATTTTTGATAGTTAATTGATGTGATTTTTTATAGTTAATTGATGTGTGTTGTTGAATAACCATTATTATAATAGGTTGTGGAATAATAAGACCTATGAGGGGATGATAAGGCTACCTTTAGGCAAAAAAACACCTAAGAACTACTGTGTTATTTTTATCTGCAATGGTTGTTATTGCTTGAAATCCTGATAATGAGAATAATGATGGGGCAACCTACGCAAGGTTTTGTGTAAGGGATGCATGATAGAGTGACTCATATAAAAAGTCTTAGAGGGCTAGGATATGGTGAACCACACACAAGCAATATTCATGGAGGAAGGTTCTTGACTAAGGTCCGAACTTGAGTACAATTTTTTTTCAATCAACGGAGATTGATGCATGATTTTTTTTGGAGAATAAATAATTTTTTAATTGATTTTATTTTTTCTATTTTTATTTTCCAATTCAATATTTTTAGGTTTTTCTAGTTTTGTTATTTGAATGGAAATTTTTTTTATTTTTCTATTCAATATCAATAAGTTTTTTTTTTTTGTATTTCTATATAAAGGGTTGTAATAGTTTTTAGAAAGTGGAGTCTTGAATGAATAAAAATTGAATATTTTGGATCTCTTCCTATAATTATGGTATTCTTATTTTTTAAAAATTTTGGTTTATAACAAATCCTGTTATCATTCACTTTAATTTGTTTTAGTTTGTGTTAGTTGATATGATAATTCCTAATAATTTTAGTTAGAGGGCATTGATGATATATACCAGTAATTAATGATTTCGGATGGTTAGTTGTTGCATGCTAATTCCTTGTTGACTATTGTTTACTTCAACATCATTTAGGATTCCTTGAACTAGATAGTAAATCCTTAATTCTTTCCCTTTATTTTGTTAGGTTCTTAGCATACTGGGTAGCTATTTCCTGGTGATTCCTCCGATCAGGTAGGCAAAAAGCAATCATTGAATCAAACAGACTAAGATCACATATAAAATGAGTTAGAAAACAATCCAATTAGCTCAGGCAATGATCAACATGATACAGAGAACTTTTAACTGATATACTTGGTTGCAGCAGGATCATGGTCTTGTTTTCTACTTGTGTCTGCAATGACTACCACTTTCTTATCCAGTTCAAATCCATCATTCTGAATAATGAGAAAGCCCATTTTATCAAGGACACCACACATTTGGTCAATACCACCCATAAAAGCTCAAGCCAGTTAGCTCACGAATATACAACAAGTATGTCTTTTTAGTATTGACTCATGCAAAATTGTTGACCAAGAATGATTGTAGAAGCAAAATAAAATCTTAGCAGAATCTGAGTTTGTTTACGGTATTAGAGTTTGTTTCTTGTTACTAGTCTAATGGCTATTTTTATTCCATGTAACAGAAAATAGATATCCTGGGAGAATATCTTGCAATTCTATTTTTCCTTATTGTATAAATAATCATATTGAAAATGAATAAAGTAGTGTGTTCTGCTGCAACTACAAAAGAAAAGTTTTGTTTTCTCTTCAATAGACACAACAAATTGGTATCAGAGCAAATTTTCTTGATGGACTTGTGAGATTGAGAGATCCTAAACACAACCTTCAAACACTTGTGAGATTGAGAGAGCCTAAACACAACCTTCAAATACTTTTCATCTAAACACAACACATCCAGTATGAACTCAGAAATGCCATTTACTGCAGTTGCACCTCCAGTATTTGATGGGATCAATTATCAAGTATGGGCTATTAGAATGGAAGCCTATCTTGATGCTAATGATCTATGGGAAGCAGTTGAACAAGTATATGAAGTGCCAACTCTGTCAGACAATCCAACAGTTGCACTAATAAAAAATCATAGAGAGAAGAAGTAGAGAACATCGAAAGCAAAAGCAACTCTGTTTGCAACACTCTTACCCACTATTTTTTACAGAATAATGACTCTCAAAACAGCAAAGGAAATCTGAGATTTTCTAAAAGGAGAATACCAAGGAAATGAGAGAATCAAAAGGATGCAGGTGCTAAACTTAATCCGAGAGTTTGAGTTACAAAAGATGAAAGAATCAGAAACAATTAAGGAATATTTTAACAAACTTCTTAGCATTGTTAACAATGTAAGACTTCTTGGCACTGATTTTTCTGATTCTAGAATTATTCAAAAAATTCTAGTAACAATTCCAGAGAAGTTTGAGACAATAATCTCATCTTTAGAAAATTCTAAAGATCTGTCAAGCATTACCTTGGTAGAGTTGTTAAATGCACTACAAGCACAAGAGCAAAGGAGGCTGATGAGGCAAGAAAAAACTGTAGAGGGTGCATTCTTTGTCAAGTCTCAAAACAACCATGATGGTAAGAACAAAAAAAAAAAAAACAGAACAACAAGTTTGGAGGTTCTGCATTCAACACCAGAAACAATAAAACCAGCAACATTCAAAGCTTTCCTCCTTGCCCTCACTGCAAAAAAAACAATCATCCTCAGAATAAATGCTAGTGGAGTCCTAATGCATGTTGTTTTAAGTGTGGTCAGTTAGGGCACATGGAAAAGATATGTAAGACTCAATAACAACAAACTGAAGCCAGAGTTGCCGATGATCAACATCAGGAGGAGCATTTGTTTGTGGTATCATGTTTAGCCATAAATAAATTCACTAAAAATTAGCTCATCGATAGCGGCTGTACAAATCATATAACTTATAATGGAAAGCTCTTCACAGAGCTTGATAAAAATATTATTTCCATAGTCATGATTGGAAATGGAATTCACTTGAAAGTAGAAGGCAAAGGAATAGTAGCCATTGAAACACACAGGTTTTAAATTAATTTCAGATGTACTATATGTTCCTGAAATTAATCAAAACTTGTTAAGTGTTTCCCAGTTGCTGGACAAAGGTTATAAAGTGCTATTTGAAGATAAAAGTTGTGTGATTGAAGATGCTGAGGGTATAAAAGTCTTCAATATTCAAATGAAAGGCAAAAATTTTGTGCTGGATTTTAAAGAAGAGCAAGCTGCTGTACACAAGGAAGTCAATAATTCATTGCTTTGGCACAAGAGAATGGGACATTATTGTTATGAAGCATTATTTTTCATAGAAAAGAACAACATGGTGAAAGGCTTGCTCAAATTAGAAAAAGGCCTTCCAATCTGTGCTGCCTGTCAATATGGAAAGCTGTCAAGACTTTCATTTCAACAAAGCAAAGCCTGAAGAGCTACACAGAAGTTGCAACTAATTCACACAAATGTTGGAGGACCAATGAACACATCATCTCTAAATGGCAGTAAGTATTATGTTGTCTTTATTGATGATTATTCCAGAATGTGTTGGATTTACTTTATGAAATTCAAAGCTGAAGTTGCCAACATATTTGGAAAGTTCAAAGCATGGATTGAAACTCAAAGCAATAGCAAAATTCAGGTAATCAGATCCGATAATGGAACTGAATACACTTCTGAAAAATTTAACAGATTTTGTGAAGATGCAAGCATTGAACACCAACTAATAGCACCATATTCTCCACAACAAAATGGTGTTGTGGAAAGAAAAAACAGAACAGTGATGGAGATGACGAGATGCTTTCTACATGATAAAGGACTGCCTAAGAAATTCTAGGCTAAGGCAGCTAATACATCAGTATTTTTATTGAATAGATTGCCAACAAAAGCCCTACAAACAAGGACTCCATTTGAAGCTTGGTTTGGCTACAAACCAAAGCTAATTAATCTGAAGATATTTAGTTGTTTATGTTTCTCTTATATTCCTCAAAATAAGAGAGACAAGCTGGACAAGAAAGCTGAAGCTGGGATTTTTGTAGGCTACAATGCTGTTGCAAAAGCCTACAGAATCTATATACCTCAAAGAAATAAAGTAATCATCAGTAGGGATTTTCAGTTTTTCGAATCTGACAGCTGGGATTGGAAAGATGAAAAACAAATTGAAGATCAAAATTAGAAGAATGAAATAGATGATGTACCTGTGAAAGGAACCAGAACTTTTGCTGACATCTATCAAAGATGCAATGTTGTTGCAATAGAACCTGCAAATTATGAAGAAGTTGCAACTAATCAGAAATGGTTAGATGCAATGAAGGAGGAGCTAAAGATGATTGAAAAGAATCAAACGTGGGAATTGGTGGACAGACCTTAACACAAAAAAGCCATAGGAGTTAAATGGATTTTTAGGACCAAATTGAATACTGATGGTTTTGTGAATAAATATAAGGCAAGGCTGGTTGTCAAGGGATATGCTCAGATGTTTGGGGTGGATTTTTCTGAAACATTTGCTCCTGTTGCAAGGATGGATACAATAAGGATGTTGCTGGCACTTGCTGCACAAAAAAGCTGGACTTTACATCAAATAGATGTAAAGTCAGCTTTTTTAAATGGTTACTTGGAGGAAGAAATATTTGTTGAACAACCTGAAGGTTTTTCTATTGCAGGACAAGAGAATCAGATATATCAACTAAAAAAAGCCTTATACGGCTTAAAGCAAGCCCCAAAAAGCTGGTATAACAGAAATGATGCTTACTTGCAAAACTTAAACTTTATAAGAAGTCTAAGTGAATCTACTCTTTACGTAAAAGGAGTTGAAGGACACATATTTGTTGTATCTCTTTATGTTGATGATTTGTTGATAACAAGAAACTGTAGAGAGCAAATTGACAAGTTCAAAGAAAAGATGAAGTCTGTTTTTGAAATGACAGACCTTGGAGGGATAGCATTCTTTTTTGGCATGCAAATATTTCAAAAACAAAATGAAATATTTCTATGTCAGCATAAATATGCAAAGGAAATTCTCAAGAAGTTCAACATGGAACAATGCAAGCCAACTTCAATACTAATGAATCAAAAAGAGAGGTTCTGCAAGGAAGATGGAGCTGGAAAAGTGGATGAAAAGCTATATAGAAGCCTAATAGGTTGTCTAATGTATTTGACAGCAACTAGACTAGACATTATGTATGCTGTAAGTCTATTATCTAGATATATGCATTGTGCAAGTGAAATTCATTTTAAAGCAGCAAAGAGAATCCTCAGATATATAAAAGGTACAGCTGATTATGGGATCAAATTCAGTCAAGTTGGAAAATTCAATCTTCATGGCTACTCTAATAGTGATTGGGCAGGAAACATTGATGACTTGAGAAGCACCTTTGGTTATTGCTTTAGCTTTGGTTTAGGTGTTTTTTCATGGAGCTCAAAGAAACAAGAAAATGTTGCTCAATCTACAGCAGAAGCTGAATACGTTGCTACCACTGCCTCTATAAACCAAGCAGTTTGGATTAGGAAATTATTGGCAGATTTGAATCTGAAGAAAAGTGAAAGCACACAACTGTTTGTGGACAACCAAGCTGTAATATCAATCTCAAATAATCCTGTATTTCATGGCAGAACAAAACATTTCAATATTAAATTTTTCTTTTTAAGAGAAGTTCAACAAGAAGGAGAAGTAAAGCTGCTCTACTGCAAAATAGAGGAACAACATGCAGACATCTTAACAAAAGCACTTCCTAAGCTCAAGTTTGAGTATTTGAGATAGAAGTTGGAAGTTCGCAGTTTTAGAGTCAAGGAGGAGAATTGTTGACCAAGAATGATTCTAGAAGCAAAATAAAATCTCAGCAGAATCTGAGTTTGTTTACAGTATTAGAGTTTGTTTCTTGTTACTAGTCTAATGGCTATTTTTATTCCATGTAATAGAAAATCAGATATCCTGGGAGAATATCTTGCAATTCTGTTTTTTCTTATTGTATAAATAATCGTATTGAAAATGAATAAAGTAGTGTGTTCTGCTGCAACTACAAAAGAAAAGTTTTGTTTTCTCTTTGTCGCACCCGACATTGCGACGACCTTAAATTTTTTTTATATCTTTGGAAAGAACGGATTTTTGGCATCCTGTTCTTTTAGGGGAAAAATGTCTTGTTTAAGGAGTCGCCACCTAGTATTATGGTCACTAGGAACCCTAACTGGTCAACAAAGATTCAATGGCTCGGGATTGGTTACGTAAAAGGGAAGATATTATCACTCCTTAAACGTCCTGCCTAAAGCAGGTTGCATTGCTAGTTTCGTGTTAAATTACTAAATGTTTATTAGTTTGCGCTATGATAATTTGCTTATAATATCCCTGACTCTGGCGCCAATGAATATTTAACTACGGATATTTCCAACTTTGGCGTTGGTAAATAGGAACGCAGCTATAGAAACAAAATAAATCTAAATCAATATTTTTTATTTCTGACTCTGGCGTCAGTGAATAAACAAATCAAATAAATTTATTTTTACACATGCACATATTTTTATTTATTTTTCTAGCTAAATAAAATAAAATACAAAGAATAAAAATAATATAAATTTGAACTAGTATTTTTATTCCTGACTCTGATGTCGGTGAATAAACCAATAAATTTACATTATTTTTATTCATGCATACATATTTTTTATGTAACTAAATAAAAGTAAAATATAATAAAATAAAATAAATTTACATCATTATTTTATTCCTGACTCTAGCGTTAGTGAATAAACCAATAAATTTACTTTACTTTATTTTATTTTTGTATGCATATTTTTTATGTACTTTTTATGGTCCAAGACTGATTACGTAAAAGGGAAGATATTATCATCCCTTAAAAGTCTTACCTAAGGCAGGCTGCATTGCTAATCTTTATCCTTAATTGCCAATATTTTTTTGTTGGTTTATACTATAATTGTTTGTATGTAATATTCCTGACTCTGGCGCAAGTGAATATTCAACTACAGATATTTCCAACTCTAGCATTGGTAAATATTACATAGGTATCAAAATAAATAAATTTAAATCATCCCTTTTTCTTTTTATTCTTGACTCTGACATCAGTGAATAAATAAATAAAAGTAAATTTTTTTTTTTACACATGCATATTTTTTTTTATTTTTCTAGAAAATAAGATAAAATACAACAAATAAAAATAATATAAATTTAAACCAGTATTTTTATTCCTGACTCTGGCGTCAGTGAATAAACCAATAAATTTACATTATTTTTTATTTGTGCATATATATTTTTTAATTTTTTCTACCTTTTTTTATTTTTTTGTTTTCCAATTTTTTAAATTTTATATATTTTGGGCTGGGCCGAGCCCAGCCCAGCATGTATCTTATTTTTTTGGCTGGGCCCAGCTCAGCCCATATGGCTGGGGCTAGCCCCGCCCGCCCCGCCCCCGGCCCACCGCCGGTGGCCCGGCTGGGCTTCCGCCAGCAGGATGCACTGGGCGAAGGCAATTAATTACCTTCGCCAGTGCACTGCTCCTCATTTTAGTGAATTAAAGAAAACGAAAGGAGCAAGCATGGATTACCTGGGCGCAGGGAAGCAGAGACGCGGCGATGGAGGACTTCGGGTCGTGCTTCCTTCCTCCGATTTTGTTCCCTTCGTCTTCTGTTTCCAATTCTCTTCTCTCCTGCTCTTTCTCTCTCTCTCTCTCTCTTCTGGTTCTCCACTCGTGGCCTCCTCTTTTTCTTTGGTGCTGAAGCTTGATGAAGAAGACGATGGCGAAGGCGTGCTCTGGTCAATGCTTTTGTTTTTATTCTTTGGTTTTCGGGTCCTTATTCTCTGGTTTTTTTCTCTGCGTTTTGCTCCAGTTTTTTATGCCCCCCTCTCCTCTCGTTCTAGGTTTTTTCCCTGCCTTTTATAAGGCCAGAAAACTTCAAAAACCGTCTCCTCCAAGACCGGGATTATGGGCAAGAGATCGTGATGCCGTGGCCGTGATTTGCTGGAATGATCTGCCGGATTTTCTCCCCTGTTGAATCGGTCTTCAGCTAACAAATGATGAATAGTATGACCCGAAACGACGTCATTTGGCATGACAAATGACAGATTGTAGTTTGGTCCCTTGTGTTTTGAAATGTATTAATTGGGTCCCTTAATCAAATAAATTTTTAATTTTACCCTTGGATTACTTTCAATTAAGTCTCTGAATTTATTTAATTAATTAAATCAAAGTTTAATTAAGTCCTCAAACTTATTAATTTTCTAATTAAGCCTCTTTATTTAATTAATTAAACTAATCAAGAGTTTAATTAAATCTTTAAACTTCTAATCAAGTTGCCCTTAACCCAAATTTTAATTCACTCTTTATTTATTTTATTTTTACTTGGTTTTTATCAATTTTTATAAATAAAAAAAATCAAAAAATTAGGTTATGACACTCTTCAATATACACAACAAAAATAAATTCTAAGTGATTTTTTTTCCACCGTTGGTAATCAATCAAATCTAGAATCTATGCAACTTTCCTCATCCAGAAGCGAGTAATCTTATACATGTTCTGTAAACTCATCGTATAGTTGATTGACTTATCTGTGGCTCTAGAACAAGATTTGCACCAAGTCTCAACTTTCTCACTAAGTCTCAACCATACTCATCCATTAGGATGATTTTGAAGCTATTGGGTTTATACCAAGCCTACAAGATTTATACTTAATAAAATTTGCATATTTCACAATATATAAAAGTTTGGACACATCAATTTTTTAATATTTTAGAACAAGAGATTTTATTATGAATTTTGTAATATATAAATTTTCTTTCAATCTATTCTCTTTCAGTAACACTATCCTAACTGACCTAACTTAACTCTAACTTGATAATAAACACTTATACAATGACATATAATTTACACACAAATAAGTAAGTTGTGTGCCCATTCTATATGTGTGCTTTTACTGTAAGTTATAAACTACTAAATTCACTTTCTTGGGTATTGTTAGGATTGCAAAATGTGTGCTTTTGCAAATAATTTAGGCTTCCAGATGGGCATCCTTGTGTGCTTGTAAATGCTGGTAGCACGTGCTGGTAAAATATGTACAAATATTTATCTAAAATAGCCCGGGGAGTTGATTTCTGGGAAATAACTTGAAAAAATGCTTTAACGAAGAAGTAACATGATAATATATAAATACTTCAGCTAATTGGTGTGTTACAGAATCTTGAATTATCGACAGTTGATCTTTGAAATTGTTTTCTTTGCTAGATTCAAAACGGCTACTGGGAAACATCAAGAACCCTTGTCTTCATGGTCTTCTCGTTGCAAATATCAAGTGTTCCTGGGTTTCAGGGGCAAGGACACCCACAAGTACTTTACTGATCGCTCTTCACAGCCCTTGTTCAAGCAGGGATTCACACATTTAGAGACGATGATGAAATTGGGAGAGGAGAAAATATCAAGTCAGCTCCGACAGGCAATACAACAATAAAAAAATATCGATAATTGTGTTCTCCAAAGATTATGCTTCGTCGAGGTGGTGCTTCGATGAACTTGTAATGATCATGGAGTGTAAGAGGAATGCTGACTGCATAGTTTTGCCAGTATTCTATGATGCGGATCCATCTGAAGTCGCTGTAGCATTATTGGATCATGAAAAACGTTTCAAGGAGGAGATGGAGCGAGTGAGTGGAGGATTGCTCTGAAGAAAATTGCAGATTTAGGAGGAATGGTTTTAGGAGATGGGTAAGTTGTATTTCTGAATGAAATTACACATAGCATAAGACTAGAATGCTGGTAGTGAACTCTTAATTTTTTCAGGTTTGTAGTAAAGCATTTAGACAATGACTGATATTACCTCTCCAATTTAATAAAAAACTGTACCACTCCCAACTAAGTGAACATTAAAGAAAAATAAAAATAAAAGAAACTTTTTTTTCTCATTTTCTGATATTTTCGTTCTTAGTTACTTGAAAAAAGCAATGATTTCTACATTATTCCATTTTCGGTTTCAATCATTGACGCACAGCCTGGTTTAATTTCTTTTTTCCAAGATACTAAGATTTTGAAACTTTATAGAGAGACTACTAATTATCATATATTGCATTTTTCTTTTTGATGCAGGCATGAGGCACAGCTTGTCCAATCTATTGTCGACAAGGTCTCAAAGAAATTGGATCTTAAAATATTTCATATCCCCCTTCATTTCAGCGGAAGAGATCCTCTAGTAAAACATATCTACTTATGGTTGCAAGAATATGGCTCCCACAATTCTGCCTTTGATATACTCTATGGGATTGGTGGAGTAGGGAAGACAACCATAGCAAAGAGTGTTTATATCCAGCAGTTTCATAAGTTTGAAGGCAGGATCTTTCTATCAAATGTTAGAGAATAGTCAAAAGAATCCAATGGTGTAGTTTGCCTACAGAGGCAACTTCTTTCAGATATCCTAAACAATGCTGATGACATACATGATGTTGATGAAGGGATTATATTAAGGATGCGTTATGTTGCAGAAGAAATCTTATTGTTCTTGATGATGTGGACAAATGGGACCACTTCAATGCAATTGTTGGCACGCGAAATTGGCTTCGCCAAGGAAGTAAATCATTGTAAGAACTAGAAAAAACGCTTTGATTGTAGCTGATGGTGAGTGTGTCAAGTGCAAAGATGAACCTCTAGATAACAAAAAATCACTTAATCTTTTGAGTTGGCATGCCTGTGGACAAGCTTACCCAGTTGAAGATTTTATGGAGGAATCTTGGGGAATAGTACATCATTGTAATGGACTTCCATTAGCCCTTTGTGCTATTGGTTCTTCATTTTTTAGTAAAAGCAGAAAAGTATGGGAAAGCGCATTACATGAAATGGAAGTGATTCCAAATTGTCAAGTTCAAAAGGTTCTTGCAAAAAGTTAGAACTCTCCTGATGATGATTATCAGAAGAACTTATTCCTTGATATTGCTTATTTCTTCAATGGAATGGATGAGAATTATGCAGTCAGGACACTTGATGGGTTCGGTATAGATGCAAGATTTAGGATTGACTATCTCATCGATTGATGTCTTGTAGAAATTGTTAAAATAAAATGATAAAAATTTATAAATGCATCAACTCGTAAGAGACATGGGAAGATAAATTGCTCGTCAAGAATCACCCAAATGTCAAAGAATATGGCATCACATGGAAGCCTTTACAGTATTGAAAGAAACAAGTGTAAGTATCTAGTTTTGTTTTCATATCTACATTGTATTTAGGCATCTTAAAAAGTTCATGCTTTTACTTTCTTTTCTCATACACTTTCAATATTTTGGAAGCATGATGCTGAAAAATTGTGTGGCCTTACCCTGTATATGCATGAACCAGTACAGAAATTGTCTGTACTGATTCAATGGTTCGCCTGCAACCACTGCAGGCTTAACTTCTTTCAACAATGTCTTCTTCCTACATTCCTCTCTCAATAGTGGCTTTCTCAGTTTTTCTTGGGGGAACAAGTACAAATTGACCAAACAAGTTTGTTTCTTGTCCTCAGCATGGACGCGTTTAGAAAGATGCAAAATGTAAAATTTCTCCAGCTAAATTACACAAGTTCTACGGAAGTTATGAACACTTTCCCAAGAATTTGATGTAGTTATGTTGGCATGGATTCCCTTTGAGATCCAAACCAAAGCAGTTTTGTTTGGAGAAGCTTGTGGCTCCTTATCTAATCCAGAACTAGTCTAATTGTTGCTTGGAAAGGCAAACTGGTATGTATCTAGTCTCTCTATACAGCATCTCTCTTATTTTCAATGGACAACAACTGATTTCAAGTTTTTTCACAGTCTCTTCCAAAATTTAAAATTCTTGATCTCCGTTGCTCATTTTATAAGTTCTGCTTTATTTCAACTCTACATTTTTGTTCTTGTATATCTAGAAAATTTTCCCTTTGCTCATTTTATAAATTCTGCTTTGACGGAACAGATACAACTTTAGGGCAACAGATTCAATGTTGTCCTTGACTGTGATGAAAATGAGATGTTAAGGTGGGTTCACGAGTAGGAAGAACAGGAGTAGCTACTTTAGAAAGAGTATGTAGAGTACTTGTCATTCAAAATATCCTCACCCGCTGCGCACCGGATATGTGGCTTTGATCTATTCACATGGTTTTCTGCCATGTTAGTATGCAATTCTTATCGTCTTGTTTATCTTGAAATCAGAAACAATACGAAGGGGTAGAGTCTGGGTTTCTTACCCCTTAATTTTTCGATAGAATTTTTGGCCGAAATGATGTCAATAGCCATCAACTTCTCCTCTTAATTAAATTTTTCTAACTTGATTCTTACTTCAGGATGTCACTATATAGCCATCAACTTCTGGAGTTTATTTTCTAACTTTTTTCTTACTTCACCAGGTCAATAGCCGTCAACTCCCGGCACCAAAATTTTCAATGCATAACTGGTCATGCCTAGACACTCCGACTTTCTGCTTCCGGCATTAGCCATGGAAAATTCCTCACGCGGAAACGTTCCATACCATAGAGAGAGAGTGGACTTGTAGGGTTGACTTGTCTTAAAATTACAATCCACCCTTTCTCTCTCAATTTTAAAACCATTCGCCCATGTCTTGGGCCAAGTTGTAGACTTGGTCTGATTTTATTCACACACACGGTGTGTTTGATATTATATGTTGAAAGTGTTTTTAAAAAAATTAATTTTTATTTTAAATTTATATATTTTTAGATGTTTTTAAATTATTTTGATGTACTAATGTTAAAATTAATTTTTTTAAAATAAAATTTTTTTTTAATATATTTTAAAATAATTTTTTTTTAAAAAACAATCTTTACTTCACTTTCAAAAACACCCTTAAATAAATTTCAGGTAGTAAGAAGAACCGTGTGAGTTAATGCTTTTAGCTAATGCTTTGCCCTATTTTACTGGGCAGAGGGTAATGCTTCTCAGGGGCTAGAAAACAGTAGGTTTCTTGTATGCCCTTCTCATTTCTATGCTAAAAAATATTAATCTGAACAAGAAATATAGTTTTGCCAACTTAATCAGTTAATCAATTTATTTAATTTAAACGGTTATTTCATTTCAACTAGTTGACCGATTCTCAACCGTTGAACTAATTTAACTAATTCTTCATAAATCTACTTTACTTTCAACAGAAAGAAAAAGCTAGAATCAATTCAAATAATGCAACAAGAACTACAGGCCCTAGTAAACTTTCCAAGTCAGATATGAAGAGCCTTGATCCTCCACGGCCTTTTTCTTACTGGTTGGTGAAGTAAGAAGAACCGTATGAGTTGATGAGAGGGATTATGTGTTGTGTGTGTGTGTCTCATGTCCCTTTTGGTGATTATAACAAGAATTAAAGGCCCTAGTAAAAGCGTGATAAATGATTCACGCGGGAAATGGCCCATACCACAGCGACTTGTAAGGCTGACTTAAAAGCAGAAAATTGATGAACTGATAAGAGAACATCAGCGAAGGGAGAGTGAAGATTGCAGGTACTCACTCTCTTATCTCTTTTAGTATTATGTTATATTGTGGAATGTAAATCTGCTGTAACTGAGAATCACTTAAATTAATTCACTGTTAGAAACTAATTATTGATGATCTCATCAACCGATTTTGTTGGTTCAGCCTAGAGATCTATCATGTGTACAGATATTTTTCTGAAAGGGCATGGAGGATTTGATTGATGGGAAATAACTTGAAAACTGTTTTAAAGATAAAGTAAGATAATAATATATGAACACTTCAGCTTATTGGTGTGCTGTCGATCTTGAACTATCCTGCAACTCGTTTTATTTTGTTCAGATCTTTGAAAAGTCTTATCTTTGCTAGACTCGAAATGGCTGCTGGGAAATATCAAGAATCCTACTCTTCTCGGTTTGCTAATTGTAAATATCAAGTGTTCTTGAGTTTTAGAGGTGAAGATACCCGCAAGAACTTTACCGATCACCTCTACAAGGCCCTGGTTGATGCAGGGTTTCACACATTTAGAGATGATGATGGAATTCGGAGGGGAAAGAATATACAGCTGGAGCTCCAGAAGGCAATACAACAATCAAAAATAGCGATAATCGTGTTCTCCAAAAACTATGCTTCGTCGAGATGGTGCCTGGATGAACTTGTAATGATCATGGAACGTAAGAGGAATGCTGACTGCATAGTTTTCCCAGTATTCTATCATGTGGATCCATCTGAAGTCAGAAATCAAACTGGGAGCTTCGCTGCAGCATTTGTGGAACATGAAAAGCACTACAAGGAGGAGATGGAGCGGGTGAATGGGTGGAGGATTGCTTTGAAGGAAGTTGCAAATTTAGCTGGAATGGATTTAGGAGATGGGTAAGTTATATCTAGAATGCTGGTCGTGAACTCTTAATTTCTTTCAGTTAAGTGTACTGATAAGAAAACATATAAGAAAAATAAAATAAAATACTTATAATTTATTCTTCTTCTTCTTCTTCTTTTTTCGATCATGATTTGGTTTTAATAGGTGGTGATAACACACCTACAACTTTAACTATCAATCATGGACACGAACCTGGTTTAATTTCTTAGCTAAATATTGTTTATTTCTATCCTTTATATAGAGACTACTAATTATCCCACATTGTATTTTACTTTTTGATGTAGGCACGAGGCACAGTTTGTCCAATCTATTGTGAAGAATGTCTCAAAGAATTTGGATCCAAAAATATTTTATGTCCCCCTTCATTTCATTGGAAGAGATGCTCTAGTACAAGATATCAACTCATGGTTGCAAGATGGATCCCATGGTGCTGCCATTGCTTTACTCTATGGAATTGGTGGAGTTGGAAAGACAGCCATAGCTAAGAGTGTTTTTAACCAGAACTATTATAAATTTGAAGGAAAGAGCTTTCTATCAAATTTTAGGTCAAAGGATATAGTTTGCCTACAGAGGCAACTTCTTTTCGACATCCTAAACAAGACTGTTGAGATAAATGATCCTGATGAAGGAATTCTGAAGATTAAGGATGCATTATGTTGTAGAAGAACTCTTATTGTTCTAGATGATGTGGACAAAAGGGACCAATTCAATAAAATCATTGGCATGCAAAATTGGCTTTGTAAAGGAAGTAAAATCATTGTAACAACCAGAAATAAGGGTCTGTTTTCAGCTAATGATATTGCGGGGGTCCGGTGCAAAGTTGAACCGCTAGATGATGAAAAATCACTTGAGCTTTTCAGTTGGAATGCCTTTGGACAAGCTGACCCTGTTGATGGTTTTGTAGAAGACTCTTGGAGAATAGTACATCATTGTAATGGACTTCCATTAGCTCTTGGAGTTATTGGCTCTTCATTGTCCGGAAAAGAAAGAGAGATATGGGAAAGCGCATTACAACAAATGGAAGTGATTCCTAATTTTGAAGTTCATAAGGTTCTTCGAATAAGTTACGACTTTCTTGATGGTGATTATCCGAAGAACTTATTCCTTGATATCGCATGTTTCTTCAATGGAATGGATGTGGATGATGCAGTCAGGATACTGGATGGGCTTGATAAAGGTGCAAGATTTGGGATTGACAATCTCATCGATAGATGTCTTGTTGAAATCAACGGTGATCAAAGGTTGTGGATGCATCAACTAGTAAGAGATATGGGTAGGGAAATTGCACGTCGAGAATCACCCAAATGTCAAAGAATATGGCATCATGGGGATGCTTTTACAGTTTTGAAAGGAACTACTGTAAGTAGCTCAATTTTTTTATATGTCTACTTAAATGATTTGTTTTGCCTTCACATATTCTCTCATTTACTCTCCTTTCTCATGTACTTTCAATATTATTATGCAGGATGCTGAAAAATTGCGTGGCATTACCATTGATATGCATGCATTAATGGAAGATCATTATGCAGAAGTTGTCTGTACTGATTCAGTGGTTTGTCGCAAGCGCCGCAGGCTTAACTTCTTTCAACAATGGCTTTCTGATTTTTCCGATGGGGGAAAATTACAAACTCGCCAATCAAGTTTGTTTCCCATCCTCAGCACGGATTCTTTTAGAAAGATGCCAGATATAAAATTTCTCCAACTAAACTACACTAATTTTCATGGAAGTTTTGAGCACTTTCCCAAGAATTTGATATGGTTATGTTGGCATGGATTGTCTTGGAGCTCCATACCAAATCACGTGTGCTTGGAGAAGCTGGTGGTTCTTGATCTATCCAGAAGCCGTCTAGTTGATGCTTGGAAGGGCAAACCGGTATGTATCAAGTCTCTCTATAGCTATCTCTCTCGTTTTCAATTGATAACAACTAAATTCATGTATTTTCACAGTTTCTTCCAAAATTGAAAATTCTTGATCTCCGTCACTCTCGTGATCTCATTAGAACCCCAGACTTCTCGGGTCTCCCAGCCCTTGAAAAGCTAATACTTGAAGACTGCATCCGTTTGGTTCAAATTCACGAATCTATTGGTGATTTACAAAGATTGTTGATCTTAAATCTAAGAAATTGTACAAGTCTTATGGAGCTTCCAGAAGAAATGAGTACATTGAATTCAATTCAAGAGCTGGTTTTAGATGGTTGCTCAAATCTTGACAGCCTGAATATGGAGTTAGGGCATCATCAGGGGCGCAAGTTGCTTCAAAGTGATGGAATTGTTGCAAGTACATCATTCATTTCATCTCTTCCATTGAAGCTATTCTTTCCCTCTAGGTTTTCAACGAGGAAAATGTTGAGATTTTCCTCGTTTTCACTGCCACGCTTCTTGGAGAGTCTAGATTTAAGTGGAACTCCAATTCGTTTTCTTCCAGAAAGCATCAAGGATCTTGGTCTACTCAGAGCCCTATATTTAAGAAATTGCAAAATGCTTCAGGCACTCCCAAAGCTTCCATCCCATTTGGATTTGTTAGATGTGTCCCTTTGCCATTCACTGCAAGGACTTGCAAATCCAAACATTTGGACTGAAGGAAATGGTTTTGATCACTTAGTCGAGTTCCAAGATCGGATAAAGCAAGAATTAATCCAAAAGTTAGACTCTCACATGTTCAGAATAATGGAAACGGTTAGTGCTCAAATACAGCCATCGAGATTTCAGGTCCTCCCTCGCCCATGTTATTTTCTTTGAAATCTACATTTGAATATTTTTCTTTTGCTCATTTTATAGACATTGTTTCGGTGGTACAGATCATATTTATAGATGGCATATTCAACATTGTCGTATCTGTTTTTGATGACGAAGAGAAGTCGAGGTGGTTTCATGAGGAGGAAGAAGAGGATAAATGGCTATTTCAGAATGAGTTTGTAGATAACTTTTCATTCAAAATATCCTCATCACCTCCTGCGCACCGGATACGTGGCTTTAATCTGTTAATAAGTTGTGTGACGTCAGCATACCATGGCTATAATAATGTTTATATTGAAATCAAAAACAATACCAATGGTCGATCTTTGCTTCGTCAAGCCTTTGTCTTCGCTATGGGGTACGAGCGTGGTGTTCGGGAAATCCATTCGCTATTGCACATGAAATTAGGGGGCAATGATCCTACATTTGATAATGGTGATGACGTGAGTATTTCAGTGCGTCCACGTGGTCCAGCTATCCAAATAAGGACCGTTGGTGTACAATGGTTGCATGAAGAGGAAGGAAAGGATGAAGTTATCAATGCCCACAACACTAGCGATGATGATGATGATGCAGCACACGTTGCCAAAGTAGAAATAGCTTCTCATATAGTTAGAAATTATAATTGTTCTTTCCATGCTAAACGCAGGGCTCGCAATCTCACTTTTTGGAATTTTGCAAAGAAGGGTCTAGAACATGTATTATTTTAGGTTTCATTCAGTAGAGGTTTGCATTTTTAGATTTCAACCGTAAAATCAAAAAAGCTGGAAAGCTTTTGAAATAGTTTTTTCATTTTTCTTGAAAAGCTTATCATGAAAATAGCTTATCATGAAATAGCATGAGATCTATTATTTATAAATATTTATAAGGGCTTTCATATTCAAAAATGTAATATGATATTATTTTATTAATTTGTATTTATAATAAGACATATTAAATATAAGTTAAGCTTTCAATTTTCATGTTATTTTATCTTTTTTATTTCATTTTTTATATAAAAAATAAAATAAAAATATCACATGATAAAATTTAATTAGTAATTTTTTATCTGACTAGCCCATTTGCTGTTTTCTCTTAAACAACTAAAAAAACGCTCGAGTTCTCTTCCAATTTTCTGACGAGCCAAGTCAACGGGAAACCTCACACAATCTTTTGACAACAGAATCCTATTACTATCACTCCATCGAACCTCCATTCTTATACAATAACCCTCTTGCCATCAGCACTTGTAATCCCTGATTCCTTAAGCCCACACTTTATAGCCAAAGTCACCAAACAGTGTGCAGCTTCAATGTCCCTCCACTCCACAGCAATACTCAATGGCTCAAAACGGAACACCAGTCGGTAGCCGACCCAGTAGCTGATTCAGAGTCATGATCCTCCACGTGCCTTTTTCTTATTGGTGGGTGGTGTTGATGCTGGTTTTGGATGCGAGAGGATAGAGATACGACCAGAGCAGGCGCACAGCAAGAGTGGATGAGTTGGATGATGCGGGTGTCTAATGTCCCTTTTGGTAACTCTACCTCGCATTCCTATATAATAAAATATTTTATTTATAATATTGTGCCACATAGACTTGAAGGGTTGTCTTAAAATTTTGGAGCAGAACCGCTTAGATTACTGATACAGCACGGCAGCCACAACTGAAGAGAGAAGGGAAGGGAAACTTGCAGGTACTCTCTCTTTCTTATCTCCTGTTTACTTTGGTTCCAGCTGCTGTCTTGTTTTCTTTGTTGATGATCACTTAGATTAGACCACTGCTAGTGACTACTTGTTCATCATCTCATCATATTATGCCACTCAAAAAATTATAAACTAACAAATTCACCTCAGTGGGCTTTATAAGGATTACAAGATGTGTGCTTTCTAAATAATTAAGGCTTACATAGCCAGATGGGGATCCTTAATGACTTTCCTTTCCTGCTCCATCTGTGCTTCTAAATGCGTGGTAGCAAGTGCGGTTAAAATATGTACAGATATTTCTCTGAAAGGGCTTGGGGGAGTTGATTGCTGGGAAATAACTTAAAAAATGTTTTCAAGAAAAAGTCAGATAACCATATATAAATACTTCAGCTAATTGCTGTGCAATCGATCTTGAATTATCGACATTCATCCTGCAACTTTTTTTCTTTGCTTGTCTCGAAATGGCTTCTGGGAAATATCAAGAATCCTCATCTTCACGGTTCTCTAATTGTAAATATCAAGTGTTCTTGAGTTTTAGAGGTGAAGACACCCGCAAGAACTTTATCGACATTCATCCTGCAACTTTTTTTCTTTGCTAGTCTCGAAATGGCTTCTGGGAAATATCAAGAATCCTCATCTTCACGGTTCTCTAATTGTAAATATCAAGTGTTCTTGAGTTTTAGAGGTGAAGACACCCGCAAGAACTTTATCGACATTCATCCTGCAACTTTTTTTCTTTGCTATTCTCGAAATGGCTTCTGGGAAATATCAAGAATCCTCATTTTCACGGTTCTCTAATTGTAAATATCAAGTGTTCTTGAGTTTTAGAGGTGAAGACACCCGCAAGAACTTTATCGACATTCATCCTGCAACTTTTTGTCTTTGCTAGTCTCGAAATGGCTTTGGGAAATATCAAGAATCCTCATTTTCACGGTTCTCTAATTGTAAATATCAAGTGTTCTTGAGTTTTAGAGGTGAAGACACCCACAAGAACTTTACCGACCACCTCTACACAGCCCTGGTTCAAGCAGGAATTCACACATTTAGAGACGATGATGAAATTGGGAGAGGAGAAAATATTATGTCAGAGCTCCAACAGGCAATACAACAATAAAAAATATCAATAATCGTGTTCTCCAAAGCATATGCTTCGTCGCGGTGGTGCGTGGATGAACTTGTAATGATCATGGAACGTAAGAGAAATACTGACTACATAATTTTGCCGGTCTTCTATGACGTGGATCCGTCTGAAGTCAGAAATCAAACAGGGAGCTTCGCTGCAGCATTTGTGGAACATGAAAAGCGCTTCAAGAAGGAGATGGAGCAAGTGAATGGGTGGAGGATTGCTTTGTAGGAAGTTGCAGGTTTAGGAGGAATGGTTTTAGGAGAGGGGTAAGTTGTATTTCTTGATGAAACTACACATAACACAATAATAGAATGCTGGTTCTGAGCTCTTAATTTTTTCAGGTTTATAGTTAAGCATTGAGACGATAACTGATAATACCACTACAATTTAGTGAAACTATAACACTCCCAACTCAGAGAACATACTAGGACAATAAAAATAAAAGATACTTTTTTCTCAATTTTTCAACTTTTTGGTTTTATTATGTGGTGATAACATAGCTACAAAAATAGCAATCAATCATTGACGCACAGCCTGGTTTAATTTCTTTTTTCCAGGATACTAAGATTTTTAAACTTTACGGAGAGACTACTAATTATCATACATTGCATTTTTCTTTCTGATGCAAGTATGAGGCACAGCTTGTCCAATCATCTGATAAAATATTAAAGAAACTGGATCGTAAAATATTTCATGTCCCCCTTCATTTCATTGGAAGAGATCATCTGGTAAAATATATCAATTCATGGTTGCGAGATGGCACCCATGGTGCTACTATTGCTATGCTCTATGGGATTGTTGGAGTTGGGAAGGCAGTCATAGCAAAGACTCTTTATAACTAGAACCTTCATAAATTTGAAGGCAGGAACTTTCTATCAAATGTTAGAGAAAGGTCAAAAGAATCCAATGGTTTAGTTTTGTTGGGAAAACTAGGAACAACCAGATACCAATTTACCTGGATCAATTCAATGAAATACAGTTCACAAGTCCCAATTCTTTCCCTCTTTGTGCAGTAAAACAGAATCAAACAATGATAAAAAATAATGCAAATAATCACAAAATCAACACCAAGATTTTTAACGTGGAAAACCCGATATGGAAAAAACCACGGGGCCATTGTCCATCTAAAAATTTCCACTATCAACAAATAATGGGTTCACAATCATTCTTCTTCAGATTCAACTAAGGGATACAACATATATATCATCAAGAACAACTTATTCTTGGATTACAACAAGATTAAAGGAGAATTATTTGAGAAAAACTCACAATACTGATAGCCCTGTTTTCTATAAAAAAGGCTAGCTTCCACACCACCAATCTTCGATCCAATCATCAAGAATGAAGATCAACGTGTCTAGAAGCTTCTGTCAAATTCTCAGCCCGATCCAACGGTGAACGAACTGCAAATCGAAGGAAGAACGCAGGCTGCTCTGCTACCTCTTCTTCTTTTTTTCTCTCTTGATTTTCTTCTCCTCTCTTCTATTTTCAATTCTGCCGCTACAGTACCCGAACCACATTAATATTAACACCAAGAGACAGCCATCACATGAAAATTAATGTGGTGGTCCCACCATCACATGGTGTGGGACTACACACAACAAATCTCCCCCTCACACACCATGTGAGGAATTCGCCATACCAGCAATCAATATGTAAAATTCAATTTTGGAGGCTCTGACAAGCCTGCTTCCCTTCTGCAGAACTCAAACTTCTCTCTCGGTAGAGGTTTGGTCATCATGTCAGACACGTTGTCATTAGTATAGATCTTCTCAACAATGAATGACTTCATCTCCATAGCATCTCAAATCCATTGATATCTAACCTCAATGTGCTTTGATCGAGAGTGAAAAGTAAGATGCTTACTGAGATGGATTGCACTTTGACTGTCACAGTGCAATACAAAGTTCTCTTGAACTAGGCCAAGTTCATGCAAAAACTTCTTCATCCATAACAACTCTTTGCCCCCTTTAGTAAGAGCAATATATTCGGCCTCTGTAGTGGATAATGCAACACATTTTTGCAACCTTGATTGACATGAGACTGCTCCCCCTGCAAACTTCATCAAGCATCCAGATGTGGACTTTCTAGAATCAACATCACCAGCCATATCTGCATCTGTGTATCCATCCAACACAGGTTTATCATTACCAGAACATAAGCTGAAACTAGAAGTACCTCTGAGATACCTGAGTATCCATTTAACTGCTGACCAGTGTTCTTTACTAGGATTGGAGAGGAATCGACTAACCACACCAACTGCATGAACTATATCCAGCCTTGTGCAAACCATGGCATACATCAAGCTACCAACTGCGGATGCATAAGGAACCTTTTTCATCTCATCTTTTTCTTCATCACTTGAAGGACACTACTTAGAACTTAGTATAAAGTGGCTTGCAAGTGGAGAATAAACAGGTTTGGAGTTGCTCATATTGAATCTCTCAAGTACCTTTTGAACATATCTCTCCTGAGATAGCCAAAGTTTCCCCTTCTTCCTGTCACGTGTGATCTTCATGCCAAGAATCTATTTTGCTGGTCCTAAGTCTTTCATTGCAAAAGACTTGCTCAACTCTTCCTTCAACATCTGAATCTTATTAGCACCATGACTGTTGTTACCCATTTAAGCCATCTCCTGCTCTCTTTATCCTTCCCCACTGCTATCGAAATTGTTAGGATTCTTAGGCTAATTAGGATTCTTTATAATGCTAAATTCATTCCTCTTTTACATGGGCTGTAAGGTTGAAATAAATTCCTTGAAAGTGGCACTAGAAAAACCTAGCTCTACTACTGTCGCAATGTTTTTTTTTTGTTTTCTTCCAACTTAGACCCTGATTCTGACTTGGGTTCGTGCAATATCTGACCATCCCAACTATATTCTATCACTCATGACATATTAAAGAATGGACCTACACCTTGATTGGGTCCTAGGGCTCATTGTTCTTATGGCAGGCTCTCAGTCGAGGATGCTTGACATTGTTAGTTTCCTGAATTTAGATCGGGAGACCCTTTTTGACCAACCAGATTTTGGTCTGATTCTATCATATCTCACCTTGACTCCCCATGAAAGCCATAGTACTGGATGCATAGATGAATTTGGGCTTTCGAATCAATGGATTTTGATATCAGAAGCTTAAGCTCTGCACGTTTAAATATCTGATGTGAAAATAGAAAATTCTGCCGCAAGCAGGATTCTAACCCAAGTTTTGCACCAAAAAAAATTCTACTACCATCATGATTTTTCTGGTTCATTCTTAGGGTACTCCCAGCCATATCGGGATGCTCAGCATTTGTCAGTTTTTGAATTAGATCAGGAGACCCTTTTTGACCGACGAGATCGCGACCTGATTTTGTCCTATAAAATGATTATATCTCGCCCTAAATCCCTATCAAAGTTGTAATCCTATATGCATAGATGAATTTTGGCTTTCAAATCGATGGATTTCGATATCAGAAGCTCAAGCTTTGCACGTTTAAATATCTGACATGAAAATAGAGAATTGTACCGCAAGCAGGATTCTAACCCAAGTTTTGCACCAAAAAAAAATTCTATTGCCATCATGATTTTTCTTGTTCATTCTTAGGGTACTCCCAGTCATATCGGGATGCTCGACATTTGTCAGTTTTTGAATTAG
>NW_011500103.1:113730-118152 GCF_000495115.2 Populus euphratica | reverse complement strand
ATCAGGAGACCTTTTTGACCGACGAGATCGCGACCCAATTCTGTACTATAAAATGATTATATCTCGCCCTAAATCCCTATGAAAGTTGTAATCCTACACGTATAGATGAATTTTGGCTTTCTAATCAATGGATTTTGATATCAGAAGCTCAAGCTCTGCACGTTTAAATATCTGACGTGAAAAATAGAGAATTCTGCCATGAGCAGGATTCTAACCCAAGTTTTGCACCGAAAAAAATTCTATTGCCATCATGATTTTTCTGGTTCATTCTTAGGGTACTCCCAGTCATATCGGGATGCTCGACATTTGTCATTTTTTTGAATCAGATTAGGAGACCCTTTTTGATCGACGAGATCGCGGCCCGATTTTGTCCTATAAAATGATTATATCTCGCCTTAAATCCCTATCAAAGTTGTAATCCTACACGCATAGATGAATTTTGGTTTTTGAATTTCTTGATTTCGATATCAGAAGCTCAAGCTCTGCACGTTTAAATCTCTGACGTGAAAATAGAGAATTCTGCCACAAGTAGGATTTTGACCCAAGTTTGCAGGACTGATTCGAAGGATTTTTTCTGGACCCAGGACTGAATCGAAAAGTGTTAAAATGAGGGATTTAATTGAAGAAGGATATGGAAAGCTGGAGAGGGGGGACCTGGATCATCATAAATGGAAGGATTTTTACCACACCAAATAAGGAAAATAAGACTTTGTAGCTGCACCCTGCATCTGATTTCTTTCCCTTTTTCTCTGCTGTTTTCCTTTCTCATCACCTCTGATTATTGGAGCTAAAGACCACGTTTTTGTTGCCTCATTTCAAAGGGAGTAGCTGGCTCTATGGAAGGAAAGAAAAGAGCCACACCATCCTCCAAAACTGGAAAGAAATCAGACGTAAAACACCACCACAAAATCAGAATATTACAGTTTCCTTTTACATTTTTTTTACTGCAAATCAGTAGGGATTTGCGTTCTAGGTTTAATGCATTGAATCCTTCCTAAATAGAAATATGTTAGACTATATATAAGCCCCTCTAATGACCTAGGTCAGGAGGAAAAAAAAAGAGAGATCAAAAAGCGGCAGAAAAAATAAGAAAAAAGAGTACAGAAAGGAGAGGAACGAAAGCAATAAAAGGAGAAGAAAAGAACAAAAGAAGGAAGCAGAAAAATAAAAGAAAAAACCAAGAGGGGTCACCATAAGGGAAAAGAAAAAAGACAAGACGGAGAAGGGGATTTGCTCTAAAGTTTGACAGCAACGCTTGCTCGGTTGTACCTCATATTCTGCAGAAAAGAAAACGGTGAGACCTGCAGGTAAGTCTTAATTTTCTCCTCCTTTGCTGCCTTCACTATTCGGTCTTTGCTTTGCACATTTGTTAGACTGTACAATGAATGCTTCCCTTGTCTTATTTTCTGCCGTGGTTTTGAGTTGTGGATGGATGACTGTTAAGAGTTATTTATCCTCTGGTTTTTTTCTTGCTTCCCTTGTGCTGTTCCTGCCGTTGGTTATTTCTTTCCTTTCGCTGTTTTGAAATTAAGGAACCGGGGAAAGGGGCTGTTGTTTTTTTTATCAGCAGCCCCCCCTTTTTCTATTCATGTCCTTCCATCATTTTTTTGATAGTCGGTCAGGCTTGTTTTGCTTGTTTAGTCCGAGATATATATATATTTCCAATCTCTTCCTTTTTTTTTTATGAAATTAGCATGGTATGAACTCCCGGATTGTAAAAATTTAGTCATGAGTCATGGTCACATGCAGTAGGATTTTGATTTCAAAATTTCAGTTTCAAGACTTTGGTTCCCTCATGCATATGGTTTTAGTCAGTTCCAGTGTACAAAATTTTAAGTTGATTTGGCTTTGAACGATTTTTATGATTTGTTTCAAGTTTCTTGTAATTCTTGTAATTCTTGTAATATGAATGATGGTTTGCTACTTTCCATTTTGGTGTTATGTCTATAAAAAAATATATAAAAAACATTTTTTTGTGTGTTGCATACAGCCAATACCCTAACATTTTTTTGAAATTTTTTTATACAAAAAAAAATATAAATATTGGAAGTTTTAAAAATGTGTTTTCGCATGGATTTCTTAAACACAAAAATTATTTTCTTGCATTTTTGGATTTTACAACATGTTTGTAAAACTCCAAAGGGTATTGGCCAATATTCCAAAAAAATATAAAAATCTTATTTTGGAGGGAATTCATCCATTATTTACCGCTAATGTTTGGATAAAGAAATCCTTAAAGGATGAATATCCAAAATATTACCGGGAATAATTTGTTATTATTCACTGTTAATATTTGGATAAAGAAACCTGGAGTGGTAAATATCCAAAATAATGTTTTAGTAATAATAAATCCGCACACATCCTTGAAAGAAGCCTTGATTATAATCGAGGATATTTCAATTTTTTTTTACTCCACAGTTTACGAGCCGTGAGAGTATAACAATACTAAGAAAAAAAATAGATTTTTAAAGCATTTTAGATTTCTAATTTTTGTCTCTCCTTGCGATTTATGAGTCGCAAACTCTAGAAATACCAAGGAAAAAATGAGCTTACCTTAGGTAGGGCATACTAGGGGTGCTAACACCTTCCCTTTACGCAACCAGTCCCTTACCTTAGAATCTCTAAAAGACCAGTTAGGTTTCCTAGTGACCATAATACTAGGTGACGACTCCCTTTTACACAAAAATAAAACTAAGAGATCCCGAAATCAATCAACGATCACCGCGACACCGCGCTCCGCTCACGAGGGTGCGACAATGACCAATAATCAACATATCATCCACATACAATAGGAGAATAATAAAGTTTCCATCTGGAAACCTTTTCATAAATACACAATGATCAAAAGTGGTCCTTTCATAACCATGATCCATGATTAGTACTTAAAAGTGTATTTTTATCATGGTTTTATATCATCATTTTGCACTTAAAGTATCAATAACTCCTTAACTAAAGCATGTTTTATAATAATATATCTAATAATATAAGATACCTTTAATTTATGGTAAATGTTCATTTTAAATGTAGGCCTATCACATAAATGAAAGGATTGATTGATGACTTTAAGAACTTAAATTGCAAGGGTAAAGAGATGACCAAAATTAGAAAAGAGATGTTGGTGCAATCCAAACCGGAATACTATTCGGTAATTGGGTCATATCTGGAGCTATAGATCTCAGATTTAGGTATAATTTATATGGATGGAAAGGTAAGATATAGGCCTACAACTTTCATATGGAGCCAAAATCTAAAAAGGCCATTTTCAAGTCCAAATTGTAGCAACAACAAAGAAGCCCGAATCTGTCCTCCAGCCCGAGCACTATTCAGTATTGTGGCCATATTTGGAGTTCTAGAAGTCCAAATGAGCTAAATGTTTTACATAAGAAAGCTGAGACAATTGTCTACAACTTTCATGTTTCAAGTGGCTCCAATTTTGACGTTATCAATGACGTTTTGGGCAGATAAGAGAAGATAAGGATTGTCACCAAGTCAAGAGTTGGCCACCCACTCATCAATTAGTCATCAAATCAATAGTTCCCAATTTTGGCCTATAAAAGGAGGCATTTACCATGCATTTAGGCATCTTGGTGTCCATATCAAGATCATGCTCTTGCTTTCTCTCTTTGTATTTTTTGTAATGTTTATGCTTTGCTTTCATTAATATCAAGTTTATGCCTTTCATTTCCTTTCCTTTACTTAGTTAACTCTTATCTTATTTATGTTCTTATTTTGTTTATTTATTTTTCTTTCTTTCATTATGTCTAGCTAAGTTTATTATGTCAAGGTGAAAAGGTTACACTAATGGTGTAAGAATAAGTATAATGTAAACTTAATATGGACTTTAATGTTTGATACTAACATGTTTTATATTTGTTATCTTGTTCACTCTTTAATACTTTGCTTGTTAAATAACTAATCTTGATTTATGTTGTATAACACTTGGTACAACAAATGCTTGGCACTTTCATAGTTCATATTGTATGGTATAACCAACACCTAAGCGATGAAAGAAACTTGATTTGTTGTTAACATAAGTTATAATCATGAATGCTTGACGAGATTTACAAGTATTAACATTAATCGAATAAGATGACTAATGTAATCATGTTAACAATCTATAATCTGATTGGAACCTCCTTTATGTGTGGTTTCCAATTGAATAATAAGAGTTTATATTATACTTGTTTGACATACCATTAGTGGAATCTCTAACCTTGACATTTGTTATTATCATTGTTTAATCGTTACATTAATATTCCTTCTCAAAGTTCTCATCATCATCTTCTTCTTCTTCTCCTTCTTTTTCTTTATTATTATTATTACTACTACTACTACTACTACTACTACTACTACTACTACTACTACTACTACTATTATTATTATTATTATTATTATTATTATTATTATTATTATTATTATTAT
>NW_011500103.1:85146-113699 GCF_000495115.2 Populus euphratica | reverse complement strand
GTTATTGTTATTGTTGTTGTATTATTGTTATTTATAATTTGTATAATTAACCTCCCTGTGGTTCGACCCCGGTCTTGCCGGGTTATTTATTACTTCGACACTCCTGCACTTGAGAGAAGACATCAATCTTTTAGTCGTGTCAATCCACCATGAAAGAATCAAACTTCTTATACCATTGTCTTGAAGCTTGCTTTAACCCACATAAGCTCCTTTTCAATTTACAAACTAGCTGCTCTTTGCCTTTTGCTTCAAACCTTTCAAGCTGCTCCATGTAGATTTCCTCATCTAAATCACCATGGAGAAAGGCAGTTTTCACATCAAGTTGTTCAACTTCAAGATTCAAACTAGCAGCTAAGCCAAGCACAACTCGGATTGAAGACATCTTGACCACTAGTGAAAAGATTTCTTCAAAATCAATACCCTTCTTCTGACCGAAGTCTTTCACAACCAATCTTGCCTTATACCTTGGTTATGAGCAATGTTCATCAATTTTCAACCTGAACACCCATTTGTTCTTGAGTGCTCTCTTACCTTTAGGAAGCTTCACTAACTCAAAAGTATGGTTTTCATGCAAGGATTTCATCTCTTCTTGTATTGCTTTTAACCACTCATTTTTCTTCTCATTTGACATAGCTTCATCAAAGCATTCTGGCTCTCCCCCATCAGTGACCAACACATACTCATGAGGAGAATATCTGGTGGAAGGTTGGCGAGGTCTAGTTGACCTCCTCAATTGTGACTCATCTGAAGCTTCCTGCATAATCTGTTCAGGAATAACATCAATATCATCATTAGCTGATTCAGGATCACCAACTAATGGCTCAGTAAGAGAACCACCAATATCATCATTTTGCATGTCTCCCCCATGATTAGTAGGCATCAAAGGTAACTGTGGAGTAGGTCTTGAATTTGAATTAGATGGAATAAAAATAGTAGACTCTGTTTTCTCTTTCTATTCAAAGTCTTCAATGGTTTGATCTTCAAAGAAGATAACATCTCTGCTTCTCACAATTTTCTTCTCCTTTGGATCCCACAACTTATAGCCAAACTCATCATCTTCAAAGCCTAAGAAAATACACTGCTTTGTCTTGTTGTGAAGCTTAGACCTTTCATCTCTAGGAACATGTACAAATGTCCTGTATCCAAACACTCTTAAGTGTGCATAAGAGACATCCTTTCCTTTCCAAACTCTATCTAGAACATCAAATTCAAGAGGAACTGATGGAGAAAGGTTAATCATGGCAATTGCAGTCTTCATTGCCTCACCCTAAAAGGACTTAGGTAGCTTTGCATGAGAGAGCATACATCTAATTCTTTCAACAATGGTTATGTTCATTCTCTCAGCCACTTCATTCTGCTATGGAGTCTTAGGAACTGTCTTCTCCAACTTGATACCATGTTCCCTACAGTATTTCTCAAAAGGACCCCTGTATTCACCACCATTATCAGCTCGAACACATTTGAGCTTTCTACCAGTTTCTCTTTCAACTCTGGCATGGAAATCCTTAAAGACATTAAGCACCTAATCTTTGGATTTCAAACAAGTGGCCTAAATTTTCTTGGAGTGATCATCAATAAAACTAACAAAGTACAATGCACCTCCAAGAGACTTATCAATCATAGAGCAAATATCAGTATGAACTAAATCAAGAACATGTGATCTTCTATGTGAAGGTGATCTTTGAAACGTAACTCTGTGTTGTTTGCCAACTAAACAATGAGTACATGTGTTCAAGTTCATACCTTTTAATGAAAGGTAGTTCTTCTTGGCAAGGATGCCAAGGCCTTTCTCACTCAAATGTCCAAGCCGCTTATGTCATAAATCAGTAGAGCAATCTTCAATTGCATTCACCTCCCCTTTGATCACCTTGGCTTGTGACATGTAGAGACCTATCTTCTTCCTTTTAGCAACAATCAGGGAATTTCTGGAGAGCTTCCATTTACCATCTCCAAAGTAATTGTGATAGCCTTCTTCATTAAGAGTACCTATAGAGATCAAGTGTAGCCACATATCAGGCACATGCCTAACATCTTTGAGTAACAACTTGCACCCAGTATTGGTTTCCAACCAAATGTCTCCAATGCCCACAACACTAGCCATCCCTTGATTTCCCATCCTAACTTGACCAAAGTCACCAGCAGTGTAGGATGTGTAAAAATCACGTCGGAGTGTAACAAGGTAAGAAGCTGCTGAATCTGCAACCCAGGTGGTATCCTGACACGCAAGATTAACACAACCATCATCACAAACAATGACAACATCACCATTAAATACAACTGCAACTGTACCATTCTCTCCATTCTTCTCTTCATCTTTACCCTTTTTATCTTTTTTATACTTTCTGCAATCCTTCTGCATATGCCCAGGCTTGTCATAATAATAACACTTAAAACCCTTCCTTGACTGAGATTTTCCTCTTGGCTTCCATTTGCCTTTTCTATTGGTGGATTCTCTATCTTGCTTGCCGTGAGAGAACCTACTTGGACTTCTCCCTCGACTTTCTATAACAAGTGCATGAGACTCAGAAGTGCTTGTGCTTTTCCTCCTCTTCTCTTCATTGAGGATACAATCCTTCACTGTTTTTAAAGTGATCTTCCCATTCAGAGTAGAATTGCTAAGTGACACCACCAAAGTCTTCCAACTATCCGGCAATGAACTCAGTAGAATTAATGCTTGCATTTCATTAGTTAACTCCAGATTCATCAATGACAACTGATTTAAGAACCCTTGGAATACATTTATATGTACTGAAGCATCTTCACCATCTCTATACTTCAAATTCACAAGGTCTCTAATTACAAAAACCTTGTTTTATGCACTCTCATTGGCAAATATTTCTTTCAACATCTTCCAAACTGTATAACAGTCATGTTCTTGAGAAATATGATTAATGGACTTAGAAGATACCCATTTTCTAACATTAGCAGTAGCCTTTCTATTTAGTCCATTCCATTTTGCATCATCCATATCATCAAGCTTTATTCCTTTACATTCAATCGGCAAAGCCAAATCATTGCAATATAAGTGATCCTCCATCATTGTTTTCCATAGAAAATAATTTGAGGAAGTAAGCTTTATCATGCCCGAATCTTCCTTTTCCATTTTAATTGCACAAGAAATTCAATCTACAAAACTAATGCTCTGATACCACTTTGTTGAGAAAACTAGGAACAACCGGACACCAATTTACCCGGATCAATTCAGCGGAATACAATTCACAATTCACAAGTCCTAATTCTTTCCCTCTTTGTGCAGTAAGACAAAATCAAACAATGATAAAAAAATAATGCAAATAATCACAAAATCAACACCAAGATTTTTAAAATGGAAAACCCGATGTGGGAAAAACCACGGGACCGTAGTTTACCTAAAAACTTCCACTATTAACAAATAATGGGTTCACAATCATTCTTCGTCAGATTCAACTAAGGGATACAACATATATATCATAAAGAACAACTTATTCTTGGATTACAACAAGATTAAAGGAGAATTATTTGAGAAAAACTCACAATACTGACAGCCCCTTTTTCTATCAAAATGGCCAGCTTCCACACCACCAATCTTCGATCCAACCGTCCAGAATGAAGATCAACGTGTCTAGAAGCTTCTGTCAAAATCTCCGCCCGATCCAATGGTGAACGAACTGAAAATTGAAGGAAGAACGCAGGCTGCTCTGCTACCTCTTCTTCTCTTCTTCTCTCTTGATTTTCTTCTCCTCTCTTCTATTTTCAATTCTGCCGCTACAGTACCCGAACCACATTAATATTAACACCAAGAGACAGCCATCACATGAAAATTAATGTGGTGGTCCCACCATCACATGGTGTGGGACCACACACAATAAGTTTGTCTACAGAGGCAACTTCTTTTTGATATCCTAAACAAGACTGCTAATGAGATACATGATGTCGATGAAGCGATTATAAAGCTTAAGGATGCATTATGGTGCAGAAGAACTCTTATTCTGACGTGGATATGCTGATGCTGACGTAGATATGCTGACGTGTCAGACACGTAAGATATGTGGGCCCCACAATTCTGAAATGGCAGAACCACGTGGATTTTTGGTTGATGTGGCAGTGATGACGTGGCAGATGATGTGTCAGGTGACGTGACAAGTGACTGGGCAGAACTGCTTGCGTGGCGGGTCAACCCGACTCATATTGCAGGAAACGAGTGAGGAAGACGCGTGGTGCGCGTGGGCAGTGCTGATGGTGGCGCATACAGGTGAGTGCGGGCATGCAGGACGTCGGATTTTCGCCGAGTTTTCACCAGTGAATTTCTCTCGTCTTCCTCTTCACGATGGTATGTTCAAAAACACGTTTTCAGAACTTTGATTTTTAAGTTTGGATCAAACACCCTCTTTTTCAAGAACAAGCTCTGATACTAGTTGTTAGGACATTCAAGCTTTCAAACACACATCAATTTACGTGGTTCGACAACTTGCCTACTCCACGGAGCTACTGATTTGTATTAATCAAGCTCAAAAGCAATATAAACAACAAAACAAGGAGGAGGAGAAAAAACTTCTCTACTCAACTCAACTCTCATTCTAAGCTCTCTCTGTGTTTCTCTCTATTTCGTGGTGATGCTCAGCTATCAATGGCACTCTCTATTTATAGCTAAAGTGGGAGACAAGCTTCTTCCTTTAGTCAACAATGGTGGGCAACAATTTCTTTGGTTAGGCACCTACCATTGATTCTTGCATTGCAATCACATGGCTGCCACCTATTATTTGTGTCCATACATAACAATTCTGAAGATCAAGGATGCAATATGTTGTAGAAGAACTCTTATTGTTCTAGATGATGTGGACAAAAGGGACCAATTCAATAAAATCGTTGGCATGCAAAATTGGCTTTGTAGAGGAAGTAAAATCATTGTAACAACCAGAAATAAGGGTTTGTTTTCAGCTAATGATATTCAGTGGATCGGATACAAAGTTAAACTGCTAGATGATGAAAAATCACTTGAGCTTTTCAGTTGGAATGCCTTTGGACAAGCTAACCCTGTTGATGGTTTTGTGGAAGACTCTTGGAGAATAGTACATCATTGTAATGGACTTCCATTGGCTCTTCGAGTTATTGGCTCTTCATTGTCCGGAAAAGAAAGAGTGATATGAGAAAGCGCATTGCAACAAATGGGAGTGATTCCTAACTCTGAGGTTCATAGGGTTCTTCGAATAAGTTACGACTTTCTTGATGGTGATTATCTGAAGAACTTATTCCTTGATATCGCATGTTTCTTCAATGGAATGGATGTGGATGATGCAGTTAGGATACTGGATGGGCTCGATAAAGGTGCAAGATTTGGGATTGACAATCTCATCGATAGATGTCTTGTTGAAATCAACAGTGATAAAAGGTTGTGGATGCATCAACTCGTAAGAGATATAGGAAGGGGAATTGCTCGTCAAGAATCACCCAAATGTCAAAGAATATGGCGCCACGAGGATGCTTTTACAGTTTTGAAAGGAACTACTGTAAGTAGCTCAATTGTTTTTTTATATCTGCTTAAATGGTTTGTGGTGCCTTAACATATTCTTTCATTTACTGTCCTGTCCTTTCTCATGTACTTTTAATATTTTTGAAGCAGGATGCTGAAAAATTGCGTGGCCTTACCGTTGATATGCATGCATTAATAAAAGATAATAATGCAGAGGTTGTCTGTACCAGTTAAATTGTTTGCCGCAGGCTTAACTTCGTTCAACAATGGCTTTCTGACTTTTATGATGGGGGAAAATTACAAACTGGTCAAATAAGTTTATTTCCCATCCTCAGCACGGATGCTTTTAGAAAGATGCCAGATATAAAATTTCTCCAACTAAACTACACTAATTTTCATGGAAGTTTTGACCACTTTTCCAAGAATTTGATATGGTTATGTTGGCATGGATTGTCTTTGAGCTCCATACCAAATCACGTATGCTTGGAGAAGCTGGTGGTTCTTGATCTATCCAGAAGCTGTCTAGTTGATGCTTGGAAAGGCAATCTGGTATGTATCTAGTCTCTCTCTATAGCTATCTCTCTCGTTTTCAATTGATAACAACTAAATTCATGTATTTTCGCAGTTTCTTCCAAAATTAAAAGTTCTCAATCTCCATCACTCTCAAGATCTCATTAGAACCCCAGACTTCTCGGGTCTTCCAAGTCTTGAAAAGCTAATACTTGAAGACTGCATCCATTTGGTTCAAATTCACGAATCTATTGGTGATTTACAAAGATTGTTGATCTTAAATCTAAGAAATTGTACAAGTCTTATGGAGCTTCCAGAAGAAATGAGTAGATTGAATTCACTTCAACAGCTGGTTTTAGATGGTTGCTCAAATCTTGACAGCCTGAATATGGAGTTAGAGCATCATCAAGGGCGCAAGTTGCTTCGAAGTGATGGAATTGTTGCAAGTGCATCATACATTACATCTCTTCCATTGAAGCTATTCTTTCCCTCTAGGTTTTCAGCGAGGAAAATGTTGAGATATAGCTCGTTTGCACTGCCAGGCTCCTTGACGAGACTAGATTTAAGTGGAACAACAATGCGTTCTCTTCCAGAAAGCATCAAGGATCTTGGTCTACTCTACTTCCTATGTTTAAGAAATTGCAAAATGCTTCAGGCACTCCCAGAGCTTCCATCCCATTTGGATTCGTTAGATGTGTCCTTTTGCTATTCACTGCAAAGCATTACAAATCGACACCGTTGGATTTTAGCAGATGGTTGTGATCACTTAGTCGAGTTCCAAGATCGGATGAAGCAAGAATTAATCCAAAAGTTTGACTCTCACATGTTCAGAATAATGGAAACGGTTAGTGCTCAGATACAGAAATCGAGATTTCAGGTCCTCCCTCACCCATTTTATTGTTTTGGAAATCTACATTTGAATACTTTTCTTTTGCTCATTTTATAGACATTATTGTTTTGGTGGTACAGATAACATTTGATCATGGCATATTCTACGTTGTCGCATCTGTATTTGATAAAGATGAGATGTTTAGGGGGTTTCATGAGGAGGAAGAAGAGGATAAATGGCTAATTCAGGATGAGGTTGTAGATAACTTTTCATTCAAAATATCCTCATCATCTCCTGCGCACCGGATATGTGGCTTTAATCTGTTCATAAGTTATGTGACGTCAGCATACCCTGCCTCTAGATATGCTTATATTATTGAAATCAGAAAAAAAACCAGTGGTCAATCCATGTGTTGTCTCGCCGTGGTCTTCCCTTTTGGTGTCCGCTCGTGGTGTTCGTGAAATCCAATTGCTAATGCACACGAAATTAGGGGTCGATGATCCTACATTTGATAATGGTGATGACGTGGTGTTCGTGAAATCCAATTGCTATGCAAGTAAGGACGATTGGTGTACAATGGTCGCTTGAAGAGGAAGGAAAGGATGATGATTTTATCCAATCAAAGGATGAAGTTATCAATGCCCACAACAGTAGCAATAATATTTTTAGAAATTACTATTGTGGTTTCCATTGTAAACGCAATGATGGCAATGGCGATTGGTGGTATTTTGCAAAGAGAGGTCTAGAACTTGCTTAAACCCAAAGTAGAGGTTTGCTTTTTTAGATTTCAACCGTAACATTAAAAAAGCTGGAAAGCTTTCGAAATGGTTTTTTCTTTTTTCTTGAAAAGCTTATCATGAAAATAGTTTTGTATCTTCCTCCTTTCTTTATCATGGAAAGCATGGGATCTTTTATTTATAAATATTTGTCAGGACTTTCACTTTCTTTTTTTTCTTTCCTGTAATATGTTATTATTTTATTAATTGATTTTTATTTATAAAATCTTGGATTTATAATAAGATATTTTAAATATATTATTTTATGTGTCAATTTTCTATTGAACAAAATATATGTAATGATTCATTTTTTTATCTTTTTTATTTCATCCTTTTATATAGAAATAAAATAAAAATAACATATGTTAAAATTTGAATGGTAATTCTTTTTTGCTTCTACATATATCCTCTCCAGACAAGTTCACTTGTGATTAAAAAAAAAAAGTTGTCATATCTTGAAAATATGATTGAGAGGATTTTATAATTTGAATATATTTTATTTTAATTAAAATTTAATTTGATTATATTAAATTTTTTCAATAAATTAATATAGATATTTTTTATAAAAATAAAATATAATAATCATCAAAATTTAAAATTTAAAAATTAATTTTGATTGAAAATTATCAAATTAAAAGATAGAATTAAAATTCAATAACAAAAGTGGAAAGGTTTTGAAAAGCTTATCAGGAAAATAGTTTTGTATCTCTAGTAATCTTCCTTCTTTCTTTGTATAGCATGAGATCTTTTATTTATAAACATTTGTAATGCCTTTCACTTTTTTTCCCCGCTTTAATATATTATTATTTTATTAATTAATTTTTATTTATAAAATCTTGTATTTATAGTAAAATATTTTATTTTACTTGTCAATCTTTTATTGATCAAGATATATGTAAAGATCCATTTTATTTTCATGTTATTTTATCTATTTTATTTTATCTTTTTATATAAAAATAACATATGGTGAAATTTAATTGTTATTGTTTTTTACATAAACCCTTTCCTTTCCTGATAAGTTCACTTGTAATAAAAAATAAATAGATATATTTTGAAAATATGATTGAGAGGGTTTTATAATTTAAATATATTTTATTTTAATTAAAATTTGATTTAATTATATTAAATTTTCATAATAAATTAACATAGATTTTTTAGTGCATGTACCGGTAAAGATGCAATTGAATTAGTCTTTCAGAAACCAGCACGGTACTGTCACTATTGTCAGAGTAAAGAAAACCAAGGGAGGAACAGGGGAAGTATTACATAAAGCATCGAAAAGTACAAAGTCAACAGATGTTCTGCAAGATGACACTACCTCAAGACAACTAAAGTAACATCCAGAATCAGAGCTCTGCAAATTAATGAAAATCATCAATGAGGACATTACCATCCCCATTTGCTGTTCTCTCCAGCTGATCATCATCCCCTTGTTGCTGCTCACCATTTTCCAAGACTCTGAACTCCACAAACCCATTTGCTGTTTTCTCTTAAACAACTAAAAAACGCTCGAGTTCTCTTCCAATTTTCCGATGAACCAAGTCAACGGGCAACCTTACATACTCTTTTGACAACAGAATCCTATTACTATCACACCATGGAACCTCCATTCTTATAGAACCCCAACTCAATAAACCTCTTGCCATCAGCACTTGTAATCCCTGATTCCCTAAACCCACACTCTATAGCCAAAGACACAAAACATTTTGCAGCTTCAATGTCCCTCCACTCCACAGCAATACTCAACGGCTCAAAACGGAACACCAGTCGGTAGCCGACCCAGTAGCTGATTCAGAGTCATGATCCTCCACTTGCCTTTTTCTTATTGATGGAACCATAGTGGGTGGTGTTGATGCTGGTTTTGGATGCGAGACGATGGAGATCCGGCCAGAGCAGGCGCACAGCGAGGGTGGATGAGTTTTAGAGGTGAAGACACCCGCAAGAACTTTACTGATCACCTCTATACAGCCCTGGTTCAAGCAGGGATTCACACATTTAGAGACGATGATGAAATTGGGAGAGGAGAACATATCAAGTCAGAGCTCCAACAGGCAAAACAACAATAAAAAATATCGATAATCGTGTTCTCCAAAGCATATGCTTCCTCGCGGTGGTGCCTGGATGAACTTGTAATGATCATGGAACGTAAGAGGAATACTGACTGCATAATTTTGCCGGTCTTCTATGATGTGGATCCGTCTGAAGTCAGAAATCAAAAAGGGAGCTTTGCTGCAGCATTTGTGGATCATGACAAGCGCTTCAAGAAGGAGATGGAGCAAGTGAATGGGTGGAGGATTGCTTTGAAGGAAGTTGCAGATTTAGGAGGAATCGTTTTGGGAGATGGGTAAGTTGTATTTCTTGATGAAACTACACATAACATACTAGTAGAATGCTGGTTCTGAACTCTTCATTTTTTCAGGTTTGTAGTTAAGCATTTAGATGATAACTGATAATACCACTACAATTCAGTGAAACTATAACAATCCCAACTCAGAGAACATACAAGGAAAATAAAAGTAAAAGATTCTTTTTTCTTTTTTTTTTTTCCCTCGACTACCTGAAAAAACAAAGATTTCTACATTATTCCATTTTTGGTTTTAATATGAGGTGATAACATAGCTACAAAAGTAGCAATCAATCATTGAGGCACAGCCTGGTTTAATTTGTTTTTTCCGGGATACTAAGATTTTGAAACTTTACGGAGAGACTACTAATTATCATACATTACATTTTTCTTTCTGATGCAGGTATGAGGCACAGCTTGTCCAATCTATCGTGGAGAAGGTCTCAAAGAATCTGGATCGTAAAATATTTCATGTCCCCTTTCATTTCATTGGAAGAGATCATCTGGTAAAACATATCTACTCATGGTTGCAAGATGGCACCCATGGTGCTGCTATTGCAATACTCTATGGGATTGGTGGAGTTGGGAAGACAGCCATAGCAAATACTGTTTATAACCAGAACTTTCATAAATTTAAAGGCAGGAGCTTTCTATCATATGTTAGAGAAAGGTCAATAGAATCCAATGGTGTAGTTTGTATACAGAGTCAACTTCTTTCTGATATCCCAAACAAGACTGCTGATGAGATGCATGATGTCCATGAAGCGATTATGAAGATTAAGGACGCATTATGTTGCAGAAGAACTCTTATTGTTCTCAATGACGTGGACAAATGGTACCACTTCAATGCAATTGTTGGCATGCAAAATTGGCTTTTCCAAGTAAAATCATTGTAACAACTAGAAATAAGGCTTCGATTGTAGCTGATGGTGAGTGTGTCAAGTGCAAAGTTGAACCTCTAGATAACAAAAAATCACTTGAGCTTTTCAGTTGGCATGCTTTTGGATGCCCAGTTGAAGATTTTTTAGAGGACTCTTGGAGAATAGTACGTCATTGCCATGGACTTCAATTGGCCTTGCATGTTATTAGTTCCTCATTGTCCAGAAAAAGTAGAGAAGTATGGGAAAGTGCATTGCATGAAATGGAGGTGATTCCGAATTTTCAAGTCCAAAAGGTTCTTGCAACAAGTTACGACTCTCTTGATGATGATTATCAGAAGAACTTATTCCTTGATATTGCTTGTTTCTTCAATGGAATGGATTACAATTATGCGGTTAGGATACTAGATGGACTCGGTATAGGTGCAAGATTTAGGATTGACAATCTCATTGATAGATGTCTAGTAGAAATTGTCAAAATAAAAAATGATAAAAAGTTATGGATGCATCAACTCATAAGAGATATGGGAAGGGAAATTGCTCGTCAAGAATCACCCAAATGTCAAAGAATATGACATCATGTTGAAGGTAGGAACTTTCTATCAAATGTTAGAGAATAATCAAAAGAATCCAATGGAGTAGTTTGCCTGCAGAGGCAACTTCTTTCTGATATCCTAAACAAGACTGCTGATGACGTACATGATGTTGATGAAGGGATTATATCAAGGATGCATTATGTTGCAGAAGAAATCATATTGTACTTGATGATGTGGACAAATGGGACCAATTAAATGCAATTGTTCAATGCAATTGTTGGCATGCGAAATTGGCTTCGCCAAGGAAGTAAATCATTGTAATAACTAGAAATAAGACTTAGATTGTAGCTGATGGTGAGTGTGTCAAGTGCAAAGATGAACCACTAGATAACAAAAAATCACTTAATCTTTTGAGTTGGCATGCCCGTGGACAAGCTTACCCAGTTGAAGATTTTATGGAGGAATCTTGGAGAATAATAGTACATCAGTGTAATGGACTTCCATTAGCCCTACGTGTTTTTGGTTCCTCATTGTCAAGAAAAAGTAGAGAAGTATGGGAAAGTGGATTGCATGAACTGGAGGTGATTCTGAATTTTCAAGTTCAAAAGGTTCTTGCAAAAAGTTACAGCTCTCCTGATGATGATTATCAGAAGAACTTATTCCTTGATATTGCTTGTTTCTTCAATGGAATGGACGAGGATTATGCAGTTAGGACACTTGATGGGCTAGGTATAGGTGCAAGATTTAGGATTGACTATCTCATCGACTGATATCTTGTAGAAATTGTTAAAATAAAAAATGATAAAAAGTTATAAATGCATCAACTCGTAAGAGACATAAGAAGGGAAATTGCTCGTCAAGAATCACCCAAATGTCAAAGAATATAGCATCACATGAAAGCTATTACAGTTTTGAAAGAAACAAGTGTAAGAGTAACTGGTTCTGTTTCCCTATCTTCATGGTATTTAGGTGTCTTAAAATGTTCATGCTTTTACTTTCAATATTTTGGAAGCATGATGCTGAAAAATTGTGTGGCCTTACCCTGTACATGCATGAATCAGTACAGAAGTTGTCTGTACTGATTCAATGGTTCGCCTTCAACCGCTGCAGGCTTAAATTCTTTCAACAATGTCTTCTTCCTACATTCCTCTCTCAATAGTGGCTTTCTGAGTTTTCTTGGGGGAACAAGTAGAAATTGACCAAACAAGTTTGTTTCTTGTTCTCAGCACGGATTTGTTTAGAAAGATGCAAAATGTAAAATTTCTCCAGCTAAATTACACAAGTTCTACGGAAGTTATGAACACTTTCTCAAGAATTTGATTTAGTTATGTTGGCATGGATTCCCTTTGAGATCCAGACCAAAGCACTTCTGCTTGGAGAAGCTTGTGTCTCCTTATCTATCCGGAACCAGTCTAATTGTTGCTTGGAAAAGCAAACTGTTATGTATCTATTCTCTCTATATAGCTATCTCTCTTATTTTCAATGGACAACAACTGATTTCAAGTGTTTTCACAATCTTTTCCAAAATTTAAAATTCTTGATCTCCGTTGCTCATTTTATAAGTTCTGCTTTGTTTCAACTCTACATTTTTGTTCTTGTATGTCTACAAAAATTTCCCTTTGCTCATCTTATAAACTCTGCTTTGATGGAACAGATAGAACTTTAGGGCAACAGATTCAACATTGTCCTTGAATATGATGAAAATGAGATGTTAATGTGGTTTCACGAGGAGGAAGAACAGGAGGGCTACTTTAGAAAGAGTTTGTCCTTTGTAGAGTACTTGTCATTCAAAATATCCTCACCCGCTGCGCACCGGATATGTGGCTTTAATCTATAGACATGGTTTTCTGCTATGTCAGTATGCAATCCTTATTATCTTGTTTATCTTGAAATCAGGAACAATACGAAGGGGTAGAGTCTGGGTTTCTTACCCCTTAATTTTTCGACAGAATTTTTGGCCGAAAAATCTGAATTGATATGGCTAAGCTATTGGAAATTTGGGGGCAATGATCCAGCATTTGATAATGGTGATGAATTCAGTGTTGCAGTATTTACAAATGATCCAGGTGGTGTGCGAATGTTGCTTGAAGACGAAGGTACTGATGATAATAGCAGCTCATCAAACAGTGAAGTTAACACAATGATGATGTGCCCGTAGCAAAAGCAGAAATAACTTCTATTGTTCTTAGAAATTATTATTGTAGTGACTGTTATGATTTTGATAATGAAATTGTTGTCTTTTTTTTTTAAGAAATTGAATGTGAAAATAATGATGGGTTGAATTGAAAATTTCTGAGATTTGGTATTACATTGAAAGCATTTTTTAAAACATTAATTGTATATATCATGAACTTTTTGGAGTAAAATGAATAGGAAGAAATGGGTCATAAATAAAATTAGCAAATTTTTGGAGGGATCTAATTGAATGAACCCTTAAATATACTTGGCGAGCAATTATGCGGCGAGTACTAGGTGATCTGGCTACCATAGGCCTAGGCTCCTCCCCAATCGAGCATTCTTTTTAGATTAACGTGGGTGTCTGGACAGCTTGCGCGCACCACGATTAATTTTACGAGTCCTAAAATTAACGATTATATAAGCTTCTAGTGGCCATCATATGAACCCAATCAAGCATTCTTGAAGGATGTTGTTGGAAACACAACCATAACCCCCAGGTGGTCTAAATGTAGAGAAAAGTTAGTCAGGTCGAATAATCTCAACAGGTGTATTTCTCATTATCATCCCTCTTCAAACGCATCCCCATCCCATCGTGACCCTGCTTTATCTGAATCATCGCGGAGAACTTTTCAGTGGTAGGAAGTCGAATATGTAATCCATCCTCCCGACGATAAACCTTCCTCCCGAGATCTAACCATCCAAAATTCTTCAGAATGTCTTTCCCCAGTTTTGCATACTTCTTTTGAAGTTGTTGTACCAGTTTGAAGAAACCTACTTATGTTTCTCAGCCTCAGAGTTCAAGACAGGACTCTTGACCTAAACACTCTGCATTTCCAACATGAGAAACTCTCTCTCTTTCTTGGCATAAGTTTGTCTTCTAAAGACACCAGCAGAAATGTCGTCCAGCAGGGCAACCCAAGGAGTAGAATCAGAGAAACAGATACCAGCAACTTCCCCTCCTACCATCCCTTCCAATGCCAATGATTCAAAGACTCAAACTTTGCTGTCTTATTAAAATGATTCGTTCTCTGCAATATGTAAACAATTTGCATATCTGAGATTAATAGTTGGAAGTGTTGAAAGAAAGATCAGTATGATAGGAAATTGATAGACAACAATGTAATAAGCAAAAATAAAAACAAGAAAAAACTTCGAGAAAAAAATAATCTTATTAAGTGTTTCTCTCTTGTATATATATATATATTCCTCTCTGTATTTATGTTAATTATATTTTCTTATTAAAAATTGATTTATAGAACTTAAATACTAAACAAATAAGGAATTAGACTGATTTTTCACTAATGTGAAAATTCTCACAACTTAACTGATTGACTGATTTCATTTATTCATTTAAATTAACCAATTGCTTTGTTTTTTCGAGTAATTCTTCATATATCAACTTTACTTTCAACAGAAAGAAAAGGCTAGGATCATTTCGAATGATACAAAATTACAGGCTAATAAACTTTCCAAGTAAGATATGAAGAGGCTTGATCCTGCACGTGCCTTTTTCTTACTGGTGGGTGAAGTAAGAAGAACCGTGTGTGTAGATGAGAGGGATTATGTGTTTTGTGTGTGTCTAATGTCCCTTTTGGTACTTGTAACGAGACTCACAGGCCCCAGTAAACGCGTGATAAATGATTTGAGCAAATTAGAAAAAAAAAGGTCCTAACGCGGAAATGGCCCGTACCACAGAGACTTGTAAGGTTGACTTTTAAAAGCAGAAAATTGATGATCTGATAAGAGAACATCAGCGAAGCGAAAGTGGAGATTGCAGGTACTCTCTCTCTCTCATCTCTTTTTGTATTATGTTATATTGTGGAACTGAGAATCACTTCGATTAATTCACTGTTAGAAACTAATTATTGATGATTTTATTAACCGATTTTGTTGGTTCAGCAATGAGACTTATCATATCTATAAATACTTTTCTGAAAGGGCATGGAGGAGTTGATTGTCGGGAAATAACTTGAAAATTGTTTTAAAGAAAAAGTAAGATAATAATATATGAATACTTCAGCTTATTGGTGTGCTGTGTCGATCTTGAACTATCGACATCAATCCTCTTTTTTTTTTGTGTTCAGATCTTTGAAAAGTCTTATCTTTGCTAGAGTCGAAATGGCTGCTGGGAAGTATCAAGAATCCTACTCTTCACGGTTTCCTGATTGTAAATATCAAGTGTTCTTGAGTTTTAGAGGTCAAGACACCCGCAAGAACTTTACCGATCACCTCTACACGGCCCTGGTTGGAGCAGGGATTCACACATTTAGAGATGATAATGAAATTCGGAGAGAGAATATAGATTTCGAGCTCCAGAAGGCAATCCAACAATCAAAAATATCGATAATCGTGTTCTCCAAAGACTATGCTTCGTCGAGATGGTGCCTCGATGAACTTGTGATGATCATGGAACGTAAGAGGAATGCTGACTGCATAGTTTTGCCAGTATTCTATGATGTGGATCCATCCCAAGTCGGACGTCAAACAGGGAGCTTCGCTGCAGCATTTGTGGAACATGAAAAGAGCTTCAACGAGGAGATGGAGCGGGTGAATGGGTGGAGGATTGCTTTAAAGGAAGTGGCTGATTTAGCTGGAATGGTCTTAGGAGATGGGTAAGTTGTGTCTCTTTATGAAACTAGACATAGCATAAGACTAGAATGCTGGTCGTGAACTCTTAATTTCTTTCAGTTAAGTATACTGATTAGAAAACATATAGCAAAAATAAAATAAAATACTTATGATTTCTTCGTTGTTTTTTTTTTTTTCCAATCATGATTTGGTTTTAACTATCAGATCATTGACACACAACCTGCTTTAATTTCATAGCTAAATGTTGTTTATTTCTATTGCTTATAGAGAGACTGCTAATTATCGTACATTGTATTTTACTTTTTGATGTAGGTACGAGGCACCGTTTGTCCAATCTATTGTGGAGAAGGTCTTAAAGAATTTGGATCAAAAAATGTTTCATTTACCCCCTCATTTCATTGGAAGAGATCCTCTAGTACAAGATATCAACTCATGGTTGCAAGATGGATCCCATGGTGCTGCCATTGCTTTACTTTATGGAATTGGTGGAGTTGGAAAGACAACCATAGCTAAGAGTGTTTTTAACCAGAACTTTTATAAATTTGAAGGAAAGAGCTTCCTGTCAAATTTTAGATCAAAGGATATAGTTTGCCTACAGAGGCAACTTCTTTCCGACATCCTAAAAAAGACTATTGATGAGATAAATGATGAAGATGAAGGAATTCTGAAGATTAAGGATGCAATATGTTGCAGAAGAACTCTTATTGTTCTAGATGATGTGGACAAAAGGGACCAATTCAATAAAATCATTGGCATGCAAAATTGGCTTTGTAAAGGAAGTAAAATCATTGTAACAACCAGAAATAAGGGTCTGTTTTCAGCTAATGATATTGAGTGGTTCGCGTGCAAAGTTAAACTGCTAGATATTGAAAAATCACTTGAGCTTTTCAGTTGGAATGCCTTTGGACAAGCTGACCCTGTTGATGGTTTTGTAGAAGACTCTTGGAGAATAGTACGTCATTGTAATGGACTTCCATTAGCTCTTCGAGTTATTGGCTCTTCATTGTCCGGGAAAGGAAGAGAACTATGGGAAAGCGCATTACAACAAATGGAAATGATTCCTAATTTTGATGTTCAAAAGGTTCTTCAAATAAGTTATGATTTTCTTGATGGTGATTATCCGAAGAACTTATTCCTTGATATCTCATGTTTCTTCAATGGAATGGATGTGGATGATGCAGTTAGGATACTGGATGGGCTCGATAAAGGTGCAAGATTTGGGATTGACATTCTCATCGATAGATGTCTTGTTGAAATCAACATTGATAAAAGGTTGTGGATGCATCAACTAGTAAGAGATATGGGAAGGGAAATTGCTCGTCAAGAATCACCCAAATGTCAAAGAATATGGCGCCACGAGGATGCTTTTACTGTTTTGAAAGGAACTACTGTAAGTAGCTCAATTTTTTTATATGTCTACTTAAATGATTTGTTTTGCCTTCACATATTCTCTCATTTACTCTCCTTTCTCATGTACTTTCAATATTATTATGCAGGATGCTGAAAAATTGCATGGCCTTACTCTTGATATGCATGCATTAATGGAAGATCATTATGCAGAAGTTGTCTGTACTGATTCAATGGTTTGTCGCAAACGCCGCAGGCTTAACTTCTTTCAACAATGGCTTTCTAATTTTTCTGATGGGGGAAAATTACAAACTAGCCAAACAAGTTTGTTTTCTATCCTCAGCACAGATGTTTTTAGAAAGATGACAAGTGTAAAATTTCTCCAACTAAACTACACTAATTTTCATGGAAGTTATGAGCACTTTCCCAAGAATTTGATATGGTTATGTTGGCATGGATTGTCTTTGAGCTCCATACCGAATCACGTATGTTTGGAGAAGCTGGTGGTTCTTGATCTATCAAGAAGCTGTCTAGTTGATGCTTGGAAAAGCAAACCGGTATGTATCAAGTCTCTCTTTGTTGCTATCTCTCTCGTTTTCAACTAAATTCATGTACTTTTACAGTTTCTTCCAAAATTGAAAATTCTTGATCTCCGTCACTCTCGTGATCTCATTAGAACCCCAGTTTTCTCGGGTCTTCCAGGCCTTGAAAAGCTAATACTTGAAGACTGCATCCGTTTGGTTGAAATTCACGAATCTATTGGTGATTTACAAAGATTGTTAATCTTAAATCTAAGAAATTGTACTAGTCTTGTGGAGCTTCCAGAAGAAATGAGTAGATTGAATTCACTTCAACAGTTGGTTTTAGATGGTTGCTCAAATCTTGACAGTCTGATGAATATGGAGTTAGAGCATCATCAGGGGCGCAAGTTGCTTCAAAGTGATAGAATTGTTGCAAGTACATCATTCATTACATCTCTTCCATTGAAGCTATTCTTTCCCTCGAGGTTTTCAGCGAGGAAAATGTTGAGATATAGCTTGTTTGCGCTGCCACGCTCCTTGACGGGACTAGATTTAAGTGGAACAACAATGCGCTCTCTTCCAGAAAGCATCAAGGATCTTGGTCTACTCGATTTTCTATATTTAAGAAATTGCAAAATGCTTCAGGCAGTCCCAGAGCTTCCATCCCATTTGCGGTTGTTAGATGTGTCCTTTTGCTATTCACTGCAAAGACTTGCAAATCTAAACCATTGGACTATAGCAAATGGTTGTGATCAATTTGTCGAGTTCCAAGATCGGATAAAGCAAGAATTAATCCAGAAGTTTGACTCTCACATGTTCAGAATAATGGAAACGGCTCGTGCTCAAATACAGCCATCGAGATTTCAGGTCCTCCCTCACCCATTTTATTGTTTGGAAATCTCCGTTTGAATACTTTTCGACTCATTTTATATACATTGTTTTGGTGGTACAGATATCATTTTTTTGTGGCTTATTCAACATTGTCGTATTTGATGAAGATGAGATGTCGAGGTGGTTTTATGAGAAGGAAGAAGAGGATAAATGGCTAATTCAGAATGAGTTTGTAGATAACTTCTCATTCAAAATATCCTCACCTCCTCCTGCACACCGGATACGTGGCTTTAATCTGTTCGCAAGGTTTAGTGTGACGTCAGAGTACAGTCGCTCTGATGAAGTTGGTATTGAAATCAGAAACAATACCAGTGGTCGATCCTTGCATTGTCAAGCCTTTGTCTTCCCTATGAGGTACGCGCGTGGTGTTCGTGAATTCCAATCACTATTGCACATGAAATTACGGTTTGGTGGTCCTCCATTTGATACTGGTGACGACGTGAGTATTTCATTGCGTCCACATGATCCAGCTATCCAAATAAGTACGATTGGTGTCCTATGGTTGCATGAAGAGGAAGGAAATGATGATGATATCCACTCAAAGGATGAAGTTATCAATGCCCCCAACAGTAGCGATGATGATGATGATGATGCACACTTAGCCAGAGTAGAAATAGCTTCTCGTATTTTTAGAAATTATTATTGTGCTTTCCATGGTAAATACAGTGATGGCAATGTCGGTTGGTGGTATTTTGCAAAGAAAGATCTAGAACATGTATTATTATAGGCTTCATTAAGTAGAGGGTTTGCTTTTTTAGATTTCAACCGTAATCGTCCTCCTTTCGGTGTGTAGCATTGAGATCTTTTATTTATAAATATTTGTAAGGACTTTTACATTTTATGATATTATTTTATTAATTAATTTTTTTTTATAGAATATTCTATTTATAATAAGATATATTAAATATCTTATTTTATATGCCAAAACAAATTATATGTTAAGGTTCATTTCTTTTCCATGTTATTTTATTTGTTTTATTTAATTTTTTATGTAAAAATAAAATAAAAATAATACATAATAAAATTTGATAGGTAATTTTTTTTTGTTTCTATATATATCATCTCGAGACAAGTTCACTTGTAATAAAAAAATGTACATGTCTTGAAAATATGATTAGAAGGATTTTATAATTTGAATAAATTTCATTTTAATTAAAAAATCAATTGATTTTATTAAATTTTCACAATAAATTAATATAGATGTTTTTATTGTAAAAATAAAATATAGATGTTTTTTGTTTCTAAGATGTTTAATTAAAAAAATAAATGGACATGTTTTCCTACATATAGATGTTTTTATTGTAAAAATAAAAATATTGAATTCAATTTGAAGAGCTTGTTTTGTGTGGTTGCTCAAAACTTGAGAGCTTGAATATGGATTTAGAGCATCATCAGGGACGCAGGTTGCATCAAAGTGATAGAATTGTTGCAAGCACATCTTACATTACATCTCTTCCATTGAAGCCATTCTTTCCCTCCAGGTTTTCAGAAATGAAAAATTCCAGATTCACCGCGCGTTCACATTGCCACACTAATGGTTAATTGAATATTTACTCACCGCGCGTTCACATTGCCACACTAATGGTTAATTGAATATTTACTCTTTGACGACACTAAGCATTAAGGACATTGGTACACTCAATTACCTTTCTTTAGCGAAATGCAAAATGCTTCAAACACTCCTAGAGCTTCCATCCAGTTTGGTTGGGTTAGACGTGTCCTATTGTTATTCGCTGCAAAGAATTGCAAATCTGATCCCTTTCACCATAGCTCGTGATTGTGATCAATTAGTCCACATCCAAGATTTGATTAAGCTAGAATTAATCCAAAAGGTTGACTCACACTTGTTGAGAATAATGGAAATGGCAGCGTTCAAATGCAGACGTGGAGATTTCAGGCCCACCCTCGCCCATTTTACTGTATTTCAACTCTACATATTTGTACTTCTTAGATATTTAGGAAATTTTCCCTTTGCTAATTTTATAATTCTGCTTTGATGGAAACTTCAGGGCAACAGATTCAATGTTGTCCTTGAATATGATGAAAATGAGATGTTGGGGTTTCATGAGGAGGAATGGCTAATTCAGAAGGAGTTTGAAGAGCATTTGCCATTCAAAATATCCTCACCTGCTACACACCAGATATGTGGCTTTAATCTATTCACATGGTTTTCTGCTACGCCAGTATCCAATCCGTATCTTCATGTTTATCTTGAAATCAGAAACAATACCAAGGGTAGAGTCTGGGTTTTTTACCCCTCGATTTTTCCGATAGAATTTTCAGCTGAAAAATCTGATTTGTTATGGCTTAGCTATTGGAAATTTGGGTCCAATGATCCTGGGTTTGATGCCGGTGATGAATTCAGTGTTTCAGTGTTTACAGATAATCCGGTTGTTCAAATAATGAGGGTTGGTGTACTAATGGTGCAAGAAGAGGAAGGAACTGATGATGATAGCAGCTCATCGAACACGAGGGATGATGTACATGTAGCAGCTAAAGCAGAAATAGCTTCTCATATTTTTAGAAAATATTTTTGCAGTGACCGTTATGATTTTGATAACGAAATTATTATGTGTTTTTTTGAAAAGAAATTAAATGTGAAAATAATGATGGGTTCAGTTGAATTTTTTTCAGATTTGGTGTTATATTGAAAGCTTTTTAAAACCTAAAATAATTTGGCACTCAGTGTACAGCAATGAATTTGCATCATTTTTTTGTATGAAGCAGGCCAATTTGATTTGTGACTCCGTGTCCAGCTACCTTCTTCGACAGTCTTAACCACAACAAAGACTTTGGGATTATCCTTAGCAAGTGTAAAAATAACACCACCCTTACAAACCAAATCATATTTTGCCTCATCGAAGTAGTTAATGTTGAAGTAAACTTAATCTAAAAGGTCAAAAAAGGCAACTACCAGCTGTCACCGCCCAATCATCTGACTACCAGCCACCAGTCGCTTTCACACTATCAGCCACAGCTGCTTTCACACTTGAAAGTTGAATTTTTTTATTTTGATTTCGTGTATAAATAGGCAGCTAAGTTTATGAAATTATATGTGGAGAGATTTAAAAGAAACACTAGAAAGAAATAGAGAAAGAGAGAGAGTGTGTATTAAGCTTTTGTTTATGTTGTAAGCTTTTGTTCTTGAAATAAAACAGTGTGTTTTATCCCCCCCCTGAATATTTCAAAACCACCACCAATGATTTCTCCTACCAACAATTAGTATCAGAGCCCCGTTCGTCAGAAAACAGAGGTATTTTGGGATATATCTGAATTTTCAAAGTTGTCAAAAACAAGTTTTGATCATTCCACAGTGTAGAGCTCATCCATATGAACTCACTGGTGGAAAAATAAGCCTCATCGGAGTAAGCGGTAGCCCACACGCACAGCCTGAAGATTCTACACTGTCGCCCAAGTCGAGGTTGAAGACGACTGAGTCACACACATGCCATATTCGCACTGAGCTGAGCTGCCAAGTCGAGTCGCAGCCAAGCCGATATAATATTCTCGGTTCAACCCTAGTGAACCTCCCGACGTACATAATTGGTTTTTTGACCAGTTCAACCCATTTCTGACCCATTTTCAACAAAGTCAGGCTAGTTCCTTACTATTTGGACCATTCCGGATTGATTTACAGTGTCTGTTTGGCCAAATTCAACTCATAGAAGGCGATATAGTCATTCCAAGAGCAAAATGACTAGAAAATACATAAACACTCATCTTGAAGCTGACCAAAGACATCTACGATAGTTAGTGCATCAGATTAAAGGCATTCCTTAGTTCACAAGAGTGTATAGATATTATGCAATATGGTTATGACGAACCAGAGTCCAAAGAATCAGAAGATGCTCTACAAGAGGCACAGAAGCAAGTCCTCAAAGTTAATAGAAAGAAAGACAACAAAGTAAAGGCCATCATTTATCAAGGTCTTGATGTAGCCATATTTGAAATCATTGCTTCCGCAGAAACATCAAAAGAAATGTGGGAGGCTCTCCAACAAAAATACAAAGGTGCTGACAGAATCAAGAAGATTTGTCTCCAATCTTTATGAGGTGAATTTGAATTATTACAAATGAATTCCTCAGAATCTATTTTTGATTATCACACAAGAATTATGGTGATAGTCAATCAGATGAGAAAAAATGGAGAAGCCATCACAGATGCTCGAATTACTGAGAAAATTTTGTAATCCCTAAATCCAAAATTTGATTTTGTTGTTGTCGCTATTGAAGAGTCCAAAGAAGTGGACAAGTTGACAGTGGATGAGCTTATGAGTTCTTTGCAAGCTTATGAACAAAAGATTGTAAAAAGAAATAGAGATAAAGCAATTGAGCGTGCCTTACAAGCAAAGTTGTCTCTCAAAAACAGATACAAGTAAGGGGAGACTTCAATAAGTGGATATACTACTTGAGGAAAAAGTCAACAAACACGAGGAGGATTTCAACAATTTTAAGGCAGAGGTTCTTAGAATACAGGTTTTAGAGGAAGAGGTGGTAGAAACACCATCAGAGGAGGTCAAGGACAACAAGCATTCACTCTTAGAGGAAGAGGAGGTGGTTACAATAACCGTGACAAGAAGAATATTCAGTGTTATAATTACAATCAATTGGGGCACTATAACACTGAATGTCAAAAGAAAACTCCATTAGAGGTACGTGAATATACCAACTATGCAGAGGAGGATGCCAATAACAGAGGAGCAGCTGTATTATTGTTCAACAAGGACTTAACAAGAATCAAGAGAATATTTGGTATCTTGATTTTGGAGCCAGCAATCATATGTGTGGCCAACAAGATTTGTTTGGTGATCTAGATGAGACCATACAAGGTCCAGTCACCTTTAGAGATACCTCAAAAGTTTCATTCATTCCATTCAAATTGAAGAATGACGATCATACTACATCGCTGATGTCTATTATGTCCTAGCCATAAAGCAGAACTTGGTGAGCATAGGTCAACTTCTGGAGAAAGGCTATACATTTTTCATGAAGAATTGTCATCTAACAATTACAAACTACAATGGGAGATTAATTGCCTATGTGAAAATGTTCAAGAATAGGATGTTTCTTTTAAACATCCAATATAATGCAGCAAAGTGTTTGAGTGCCATCACTAATAGTGAAGAATGGCTTTAGACATCTGAATTTCACAAGTCTGAAAATGCTAGGAAGTAAGAAGATGGTCAAAGGTATGCCCCACATTGATCATCTAAAAGAAGTCTATAAGAGTTGTGTCCTCTGCAAACATCACAGATCTAGTTTTGCCAAAGAAGTCAACTGAAAAGCAAACAAGCTACTGGAGTTAGTGCACATAGATATATGTGGTCTAATACAGCCTATGCCGACTAGAAAAAATAGGTACTTCCTTACTTTCATTAATGATTTTAGCAGAAAGACCTGGATATACTTTCTGAAAAGGAAGTCATAAGTGTTCAATTATTTTAAAGATTTTAAAGCAATTATTGAGAAGCAAAGTGGCTATAAGATCTGATCAAGGTGGAGAATATACAGTAAATGACTTTGAAGCCTTATGTACACAACAAGGCATCAGATATCAGACAACACCAGCTTATACATCATAGCTGAATGGTGTAGTTGAGAGAAAAAATCGAATGATTCTTGACATGGCAAGAAGTCTACTCAAAGCAAAGAAGTTGCTCAAGCAATACTGGACTGAAGTTGTATCATGTGCAGTGTATCTATTGAATTGCTACCCAACTAGAAGTTTGCAAGCAGTCACTCCACAAGAAGCATGGAGTGGTCACAAACCAAGTGTTACTCATCTTCGAGTCTTTGGTTGTGTGACATATGCAAAGATCCCAAATGCAAGAAGGATCAAACTCGATGATAAAAGCGAGAAATGCATCTCTGTAGGATATGGTGAGAGAAGGATGGGATACAAGCTATATAATCCCATCACAAAAAAAAGGTAATTATGAGTAGAGATGTTATCTTTGAAGAAGATAAAACTTGGCAATGGAATGATGATCAAGAAGCAATTAAATGGATCAGCACTTATTTGATCCTTGAAGACGAATAAGTACTAACAGTACTTGCAGAAGGTTTGATAGTACTGGCAAACGAGCCACAAAGTTTGGTACATAGATTCTCTATATTCAATAAGAGAAACACACTAGAATATCATCAACACCATCATCAGTATCCTCATCAGAAGGACCAAGAAGGATGAGAAATCTAGACGAGCTACACGATGTCACTCAAATCATGGAAGATACAACTCTATTTTGTTTCTTTGCAGATAGTGATCCACTTAGCTTTAATGAAGCTATCATAGAAGAAAAGTGGATAGAAGCAATGGATGAAGAAATACATGCCATTGAGAAGAATGATACCTAAAAGTTGACTTATCTACCAAAAAACAAGAAAGCAATAGGTGTCAAGTGGATTTATAAGACAAAGAAGAATGCAAAAAGAGAAGTGCAAAGATACAAAGCAAGATTAGTGGCAAAAGGCTACAAACAAAGAGAAGGCATTGACTATGGAGAAGTATTTGCTCCAATAGCCCGGCTAGAGACAATCAGACTGATGATCTCACTAGCTGCACAACATGGATGGAGGATCTATCAACTCTATGTGAAGTCAGCATTTTTGAATGGCTTTCTAGAAGAAGAGATCTGTATTGAACAACCACTTAGATACATTGATGCTGAAAATAAAGGCAAAGCATACAAGTTGAAGAAAGCCCTCTACGATTTGAAGCAAGCTCTGCGTGCTTGGAATACCAGAATTGACAAGTATTTTCAAGATAATGGATTTAAAAAATGTCCATATGAACACGTAATTTATGTGAAGAAAGAAGCAGATAGCAACATATTATTTACGTGCCTATATAATGATGACTTGATTTTCACATGCAACAAACCTACCATGTTTGAAGACTTGAAAAAGAGCATGGTACAGGAGTTTGAGATGACAAACATTGGTTTGATGACACATTTTCTTAGTTTAGAAGTCGTGCAAAAAGAAGAAGGGATTTTTGTATCCCAAAGCAGTTATACCAAAGATATTATTGAAAGGTTCAAGATGGAAAGTTGTAATCCGATATCAATTCTAGTTGAAAATGGAGTGGAATTAAAGAAGAGTAAAATTAGAAATGTTGATCCAAGTTACTTCAAAAGCTTAGTAGGAAGCTTAAGGTACTTGACATGTACCCAACCGGATATACTATATGGAGTCGGGCTGATCAGCAGATATATAGAGAAGCCAGACCAGTCTCACATGAATGCAGCCAAGAGAATTCTTCACTACATCAAAGGCACAATAAATAAAGGTATGTTTTATACCTTAAGTACAAATTTCAATCTTACTGGCTACTTAGATAATGATTGGGGTAGAAATTTGGATGAAAGGAAAAGCACAACAGGGTTTGTCTTTTTCATGGGAGATACATTTTTCATATGGTCATCCAAAAAGCAATCGATAGTAACATTATCAAGCTATGAAGCTCAGTATGTTGTTGCCAACTCAGCAGTATGCCATTTAATATGGTTAAGGAATATGTTGAATCATTTAGGATTTCCTCAAGAAAAACCTACAGAGATTTATATCGATAATCGATCAGCGATTGCATTGGCAAAGAACTTGGTGTATCATGAAAGAAGTAAACACATTAATACACGTCATTACTTTATCCGAGAACATGTAAAGAACAAAGAAGTCATGCTGATATATATCTTGCAAGACAGATGATCAAGTTGCAGATATCTTTACAAAGCCATTGAAGAGATAAGTATTTATCATATTGAAGTTCATGCTTGGAATGGCATCCCTTGATTGAGTTTAAAGGGGAGATTTGTTGAAGTAAACTCAATCTAGAAGGTCAAGGAAGACAACCATCAGCTGTCACCGCCCAACTATCCGGCCGCCAACCGCTTTCATACCGTCGGCCACAGCTGCTTTCACACCATCGGCCACAGCCGTCTTCACACTTGAAGGTTGAATTTTCTTGTTTTGATTTCGTGTATAAATAGGCAGCTAAATTTATGCAATTGTATGTGGAGAGATTTAAGAAAAACACTAGAAAGAAAGAGAGAAATAAAAAGGGTGTGTATTAAGCATTTATTTATGTTGTAAGCTTTAATTTGTTATTGAAATAAAACAGTGTGTTAATCAATATGAGACTGAAACACAGCCTGCATATATATGCTGCAGAACTATCTTCGTTTGCCAATTGTATCCAATGCTCCTGCAACTTCTTATGTTCCTCTTTCACAAATTCTTTAAATGGTTGTACATGCAAATTATCAAGGTCACCTAACGCACAGTTAAAAAGGTCTAGATTGAATTTTTTTTACTGGGATTGCTTCAGGCTCTTAACAAGCTGGTGCTGCTTCTTGCTTATCTTCAAGTATGACATACATTTGGCACCGTCGATATGGTGGATATTGTGCTTGTGTAGGTTGTCCCCTTTTCCAGGTCTATCTGAAGCAACCACTGGCTTTCCACGTTTCTCCTTCATAGTGCCTTTATCACAAATCCTCTTTAGAAACTCTCCACCCTTTGTTGCAGGAGAGTTCTCATTATCACTGCTAGATGCTTTCTCCTCCGCAAGCAAGGAGCAAGGATCCCGGAAAGGAAGTTTTGTAGAGCATATGGAGAAGGTCAACAAGTGAAAATTGCCTCTGGTCTCCAAAGCACCATGATGAGTGCGTAACGATGGCCTTCTTGACATTGAATTGTGGAAAGATTCTATTTGAATTAGAATGCAAGGTTTGAGTATACTGAAAGGGAGTGGGTTTATCTCTTGCACGATGGCCTCCAAGTTATCTCCTGCAAGTGAGAAAACTTTTCCCAACAATCGTTCACTTTCTCCATATGCAACAGGCATGTCTTTTCTGTATTGACTCGTACAGAAATAAATTCTGAGTGATTTTCTTTCTCCATTGGGAATCAATCAAATCCACAAGCTATGAAACTTTCCTCATCCTGAAGCGAGTAATTCATGTGTATAAAAAGGTTTCCAATGCCCCTAACAGCATGCCAAATAAGAAACATGGCTAACGCAACAAACAAAATTGCTCATGTAGATCGATCACTCAATAGTTTTTTGCTAAGATCTGAACAGGAGAACAAGCCTGACGGACCTTCACAAAGCACAACCATCGACATAATCAATTAATGGGCTTCACATGTCTAGCCTACCACACACCATCGAATGAATATTGGAGCAATCTTATGGAATATGAATCCCAGTGGGACTTTGTGGCCACGTGATTAGCTGTAACTAGATTATTTACCTGAACTATATTACTAGGGCAAAGTTTTTTTCAATGTAAAAAAGATGTTAAGGTGATGTTAGTGTTTCTTTTTGAAAAAAATAATCAAAGACTTAGGTTATTAACTTGATTTAGTTCAATAAATATGGTTAATTTAATAATATAATTAAAAAAATAAACAATGTAAACAAATCAAACTAAGAAAAAAATTCTAAATGATCAACTAAAAGTTTTTTTTGCCAATATTATAGAAATATATCCTCCTAGTATTTGATAACAAAGCAAAAACATCAAATGAAAATGCAATAACCTTATAAAAAAAATATCTAAAACTCAAATTGAAGCAATCAAATATTAAAGGATAAAATTTTAAAAAATTAAATAAAAAATAAAAAAATAACCTATGTCCACTCAAGTTAACTTGCTAAATACATAACCTAGTTCTGAGATCAGAATAACCTTGTAGGGAA